>NW_026934608.1:0-59580 GCF_032062105.1 Saccostrea cuccullata | reverse complement strand
GTTCACAGGATGAATTGTAGCTTGAAAACGAGGTGGTTGAGCCATTATCTCTTGCTGTTCATTGGTAAGTACAAATGTTATTCTGCAATTTGTGTGGTAGCTTAGGTCAGGCGCACGGGCCTGGAAGCAGATGCGGCTACGGCGAAATAGTGAAAATAGGCTTGATTCATATGAAATTTTGAGATTGTCCCTGCGCCATCTTTAGGGCTCATTCTGTAAGTTGTACATGTTTTATTCCTAAAAGCTTCAAATTTCTCAAGGGACTACTTCATACTATTATTACATGTAGAGGGAATTTAAAATTTTTCAATGCACATTTTTAAAGCAGCTCAATATTAAGTAAACCGTCAGTCAAACGTTTTGATTGCAAAAAAACTATCCTCTGCCACCTCAGTGACAGACTCAGAGAACCAGAATATTTCAGAGAAGAACGACAAGATCAACGAGGAGGCTCAAAACAGTTTTGAGGTTTGTTTATTTTGTATTTACACTTTTTAAATTAGGCCTATTATCTTTATGGAAAACTCTGTGTGCAGATGGATATTTAGGGGCCTAGATTTTAAATTTCATAGGCCTAAGTGAAGTCAGTTAAAATGGCACATGTATTTTCGGTGACATGACCAGTGATGACTGTCAGTGTCACCAGCCCGCGTGTTTACATGTAACGTTACCTGTTTACATTTAGCTACTGACCCTCTAAACATGATTCTAGTAATCTTGTTTTTATGTTAGTTTACTATGTGTAACTTTACTGAAAGTGTATTATAGATTTATAGCGATCTCTTCGATCTCTTTATATTTAGGTGAAGAGAAATTTGGGACTATCAGTAGCTAGATGCTAAGTTAAATGTTTATAGATTTGCTCACCCACAACTTACATAAAGAAGTCCTAGACATATATCATGAAGTGCTAAAGCTTCATGAAAAATAGGCCTACTGAAGTCTGCGTGATTCATACATCATGCCTATGGGAATGTTTTTTTTTAACACACAGGGCATTCGGTCCTGTGTAATTAATCAACAAACAGGACTTAATCAAATTTTGTCAGACCGAAAAAAAAACAAATGTAAACAAATGGAACACCTGAAAATTAGTGAAGGAAAATGATAATTTGTTTGGCATAATTAATTAATAATTGTAGAAAAATTAAATTAAATATGTTGACGATACAATCGTCATGGCGAGCACAGATATTAGTTGTTATAATTTAGATCAGGCTCATCAAACTGCTCATGACATTTAGTGCGTCTAGACTCTGATGTCACATTACATCTTATAAATGAAGGATATGGAAATAACGAACAGTATTCAATCTCAACGTCCATTAAACAAATATACAAAATAAGAGCAGATCAAACACGGACCTCCAAAACATCAGAGGTGGGATCAGGTGCCATGGAGGAGTGAGCATCCCCTGCCGACCGGTCACACCCACCGTGTGCTCGTTATCATAATCAGGAAATAACAGAAAAAATCCGTGGTCAATTCAGTGTATAAATAATGGACTAACAATTGGTATGAAAAACGTCAGTCAGCATTTCATTCAATGATAAATTGTATTTGCTGACAAAGTCATTGTATCGACCATAGAATTTACAAAATGATGACTTATGTAAGTAATACATTTCCAAAAAGAAGCCTGAACAGTGCTGAAAGTAAATGAAGAACATTTTGTTTACTAAATTTATCTTCAATGTTTATCCATTAAATCAGGGCATGTTTACTTTTAGTTGAACTTTTGCTGCTATTCTTGCAAGAACGTAGCTTTAACAAGTGATGCATTATGGGTCAAAGTTACGGCGTCAAAAAATTCTATCGAATGAATGTGCAGTCGTTTAAATTTTCTCTTCGCACAGAGGTTAGGCCTAGTCTTAAATTGAAAGTGAAAACGAGGCAGCACATGAAAGTCATTATTGGCTTTCAGAGATTGTTTTAGAAATATAATGACTTCGTATTGACCAATCAGATTACCGAACTTCACAAAGTTATATAATATATGGTTATATGGACTCATGGCAATTGATATTGACCGAAGACTCAGAAAGTGATAGCGACTGAGCTTGTGAAGTCACTATCATTTCCTTTGTCTGAGGTCAATATCTATTGCCTTGAGTCCTTATAATGACATAATTTGAGCATTCACTGAAGTCCATAATAGATTTATATTATATATATATGATTGCGCCCATGTGAAAAGGGTCCTTATGGCAATGTTTATGCATTTTGAGTTTTTCGTGAATTTTGATAGAGTAAGGTTAGAAGTTGTCAAATATGAATTTTTATGGTCCTACGTCTACTCTAAGTAGGTTTTTTCTTCATTTTTATCAAATATACTTTAACAATAACAGGTTAATAATGACGTCATGTTTTTCAACAACGTCAAACGTTTTCAGAGTGAACGTTAAATGATTTTTTTTCTGTAATTTTACTACGGTGATTAATAGTTGTATAATATTTGATATTTTTCCATGCACATTATGTTTATCTTATTGTCTGTTTCAATTATTAATAATTATTTAATAGTTATATTTATTAGGGATTCATCAGTGGTATATAGTATTATGAGTGAGTGTTTGCTTTACATTTCACTTTTCTATGACACCAGGGGGAAACCTGAACAGCGGGCAACATCCATTATTTTTTTTTTTTTGGAAACAATTATTTTCTTCAACAAAATATTTACTGGTAATCCATGCAAGAGTCATTTGATAAGCCTGCAGAATTATTTGAAAATTATTTAATTTAAACATTGCTTTCGATAGGTCAAGATTTCAGCATAAACGATATATCTTTAGTTACCATATATGTGGAAATTATTTTTTTTTAATTACAACATTACGCTACCTAAATGCTACTGCGAAGTGAAAATTTATTTGATTGTTCTTTTTTCTAAATTTTATATAAAGACAGAAAAATTGTGAAGTGTGGTACATGTAATATGTAATTCTGATACACAATAGACAGTAAATAAAAAAGAAATTCGGTTGATTTACTGCATCTATAAGGTTGTCTGTCTGCATTGGGTCAATAATGACACTGCTTTTTTTGAAAATATAAAGGATACACGAAATATTTTTCAGTCTAGCAGTAAAAATATTTTAATATTAACCAATCAAAAGATGGAAATTTTACAAACAAATGAATGAGTTATAATCCACAATCATTTACACAATAGATAAACCCAGGATTAACATTTGTACTAGGATTATGTGTATGTTGGTGAAGGGGGGGGGGTAAAAAATCTAAATGGCAGAAACTTACAATTCTTGTGAACACAAGTTAAAATAAATAAAAAAAAAAAATTGTTTACTTCAAAAGTTTTAGGTGCACCCAGTACCATTAACCCTACAACTTGCAGATTCACTTTTTTATTTAGGTTTGAAATAATGCTGCCGATTATTCTTCATTTTATATTTGTACCTTTAATTCTGAGCATTGCCATTTTCAAAATCGCACAGCGATCATAAACACTATGAGCCTGGAACTGAATTGCTATGAATTCAGTATTGTTAATCATGTATATAATGATACCCTAAAATAAAAAAAAATCTGGTTTTATTTTATGAAATGGATGGTTTTAGAAGCACACCCATAGAATTAAATTAAAGATGCGATTTATGGTTATATGTATAGCTTTTGCTGGGGTAGGGGTGGGTTAAAGATTAATAACATGTTATTGTTTATGCCTAAATATACAGTCAGTTGAATATGACTCTTTTGTGTAATATATTTCCTGACAATTGTCTGTGAACAGGCTGAGCTTTGAAATGTAAGATTTTTGTAGGGATGTAAACATCTTAGAAAATCATCATATTATTTATGACTTAATTTAAAAAAATCCCCTTCATCCCAATATTGTTTTCTAATTTTATTCTATAAAGTGAGTTTAAAAGAGTATGAATTCCATTCTGGTCCCGTGCCCAGGGACGTAGCAACGGGGGGGGGGCAGGGGGCCTGGCCCTTCACTTTTTTTCCCAACCTTACTTATACTATAGGAATTGATAATTGAAAGTCTGGTTGCCCCCCTCCCCCCTCCCCCCCACTATTAGTTATGTACGGAAAACGTAGTATAAAAATTGGTACTGAAAAAAAGTTGGCCTCTAAATGGGATTTTCGACTTTGTGCAACATTAACCTTTTTTTTTTGGCTTGTCAACTTTCTTCAGGGAAGTAAAAAAAAAATCTCTGGCTGCCCCCCCCCCCCCCACTTTCAAAAACGATGCTTCGTGCCTGGTGCCAGAAGCTATAGGATATGCTAAGCCTTCTAAAGCCTACATGTTACAGAAATGTATAAGGACACCCCCACCCCCATCCCCTGCACTGCAGCCAAAATAAAACAAAATGCAAGTATATTGTTGTGGTTTTATGTCATGTATTTTCAGCATTGAATTTTATTTCTGTTATCATTTACATGTAGAAATAAAACCCAACCCTGAACGTATAAAGATTTTTTTATCAAGCAAAACAAATAAATAATTTTTGAGCATATTTAATAATATTTATCCATAATTCGATGGCAGGTTAAACAATATATTATTCCACACTGATTACTGCAATAAGATTATCAGTTCAGTGATGATTGAGTTTTTAGCATGATAATTGATCTGTTAAGAGACATTCAATGCTGATCGAGCTTTTATGAAAAACAAGTTCAATTTATTCTCTCAAACCATATCAATGGTACATGAGGTTCAACAATATATGTACATTATATACAAAAAATAAAATACAAGATACACGTGAAATGGTGGAAATACATTCAAATAAAGTAACATAAATAATTATGGAGGACAGACATTTTCATATACTCTATTTATGTAACTGCATTAAGTTTAATTAATACTTTGTAGTCAGCAGATGACAACAATTCTGAGAATTTGAAAAAAAATTGGTCTATTACAATATTTATTAGAAAGATATTTTTTTCTATATTCGGAAAAATATTTACATTTTAAAAACAAAGTTCGACATGGATTAAAGAATTAATTTGCAGATAATGCTTAAAACATTTGAACTCCATATGAAAAAAACAAAACAAAAAAAAACGTAAGTACCAAAGGGTTACATGTATATTAAACTTGGAAATCTTGAAAATAAATAGCTATACATGTATATATAGTTTATAGAACAAAAATGATATTTTCTTTCATTTATTATTTCATTTGTTTTGAAAACTCATCTTTTTCAATAGAGTTTCACATTTCTCAATACTAGATAAATAGATTCAATATAAATACTTTTATCTACCCTCCATCCCTCTCTCTCTCTCTCTCTCTCTCTCATCAGATGTACTTGACAAGCTCAATCAAAGTTAAAACATTTATAAGAACATTTTTTTTCATTCGGATGTTTTTTGCTTGTCTTAATTTCTCTTAATCGAAGTGTCTTTGTGCAACAAGAATATAAGACAAAACAATATTTTTAAATTCTAATTTATTTTATCATGATTATAAGGTAGACGCTTTACATGTTTATTATTTAAAAAAAAAAATGAAATTCGTCATGAAATTATTTCATGCGAAAAAAAAAGCTACAGATAAGAGATTTGAAAAAAAAAAAAAAATAAAGTCTGTTCAATTTTGCAGTTTTCTTTTTTTTTTTCTTCTTCTTTGTTTTTAAGTTACCTTATTCCCAAAGTACAACAATATTTTTTTATTTAAAAATTCATAATTATGATGACGATCAAAAGTTTTTTTATTTGGTCATATAATATCTCTTTTATAATCCGGGAGAAAATTCATGCGAACATGCGAACATGCAGCTGAACGTACGCAAATTAAAATAATGAATGTCCCTGTCTGGTACCCCTGTTACATCGATTGTTGACATCAGAGTTATCTCTCCTATTTTTATTTATAGAAAATACAAATAATCTTAACTATCGGTCTTACACATTCTTGCTAGATTTGTAAAAAACGTGGAAGATGTATGTTTAGTTTCAACATTTGTACAAACAATTTAACTACAGTTTAACCAGTATGCACCGATGGATAAATGTTTACATGTGATCGACACGATCGCGAAGCGTATTTGAGAGTGGTGGAGCGGATCTCAAAGAAGTAGGAAGAAAATTTTCCTTTGCAATATTTTTTACGATAAATGGTATAAATATGTAAATAAAATTTATCTAGAGTATTAAATGGTTCAATATGCTATCAGAAAACACCTTGTCTACAGCTTCTATACATTTATTGATTTAATTACGCATGTTTTTAGCTATTAAAATCAGTGGATTAGGAAAATTAAATTGGTATTATAAACATGAGACGTATTTTAAAAAAATTAATAATGTTTGTTAAGAAGCCATATCTAAATGTTTTTATTTATATCTATTAAAATCAGTGGATTAGGAGATTCAGATATTGATTAAATTGATTTATACATGAAAATAAATTCCACATGTTGGAAACGGCGATAAAAACTCTGGATGCGTCAAACGTCAAAACACGTGGTTAAAAAAAAATTACTGGAAAAATTCACTTTCAAGATATTCACACATCTCCCCCCCATTATTAACTAACAATAGGACTGTCAAGTTCACCGTCAGTCTGCAACGTCACATCTTTATGACGTTATTTCTCTGTTTTAGCAAAAATGCCATAAGGACCCTTTTGTCATGGGCGCAATCATATATGGTGCCTGTTTTGGAGGGTAACAGTTGAAATTTGAACCCCATGGAAAGCCATTGTCAACCGACTTATCAGTGGAGGTTGACAATGGTTTTCCGAGGGGTTTCAATTTCAACTGTTACCCTCCAAAACAGGCACCATTTATTTTATTATACTGAATGTCCTCTTGATTTACTATATGTCAGCAATTCAAATGGTCCATAGCCTTTTTCGTTCACGTTTAGCAAGCTTTCAAACTCCCCGCTCATTTGAAAAAGATTTACTGACCTCTTTATTGTTTATTTGCTACTCTACGAGTCCTTTACCATCTAAAGTTTCGTTATTTCTGCACTCGCAAGCATGTTTCGTCTGTTGTTTGTTGTTTTCAAGTAAGCTACATCGGACGCAAGCTTTTATTGACGTCAAGTTTATTCCGGTTCTTTCAAACGCGCAAATGACGTTTTGAGAATTCTACAGTGAACCGTACGCGCATAATTTCCACGCATGTGGCATTACCGTTGTGTTACCCATTGCCACGTGTGTTGCTAAGGCTGAGGGTAATAAAACGGATTGTTAACTGCGTCTAAACCAATCAGATTTTAGTATTGAACATAAAAGTATAATAAAATGGAAAAAGCAAATTCATGGTTCCCCGAGGGAGGGAAATATTTCTGCATCTGGAACTCTAACCATCGGGGAGCCGTAAATTTGCAATGTCCTCTGTAGCCTTTCAATAAATGATATAATTTACCTATCCAGTAGGATCCATTCGGATTGCCAAACCCATTCTTGTAGTCGGACCACATTCTGTCGAAACTCACGGAACTGATGATTTATGAATTATTTCGGGTTTATAAAAGAAAGTAGTGTAGTGGTGTGTTTTTTTATACATTTTACTGTGAACAATGTTTCAAATACATTATTCATTAAAAAGTCCTTCAATTTTAGCTTATTCTTTCAATTAAATTGCAAGTAAATTTTAAACTGAGCTAAAAAAAAAAAATGGTTCCCCCCTCCCGACTTGGTCTGAATTTTTTTAAAAAATAAATTCGATTTCAATGTTTATTTTCAAAATTATATTTTCCATAGTACATGTAAAAATAATTGCTTATTTGGGGCCAAAATAACAGTTTTGAGTGGGGACCATATAGACAGTCCGTCCGGAGAAGACAGCCAAATATTCTTTATACTTTATCCCATGATTTTGTTTTATAAATTATTCTTCATATGAAAATCTACTTAAATCTTTTAACTCTCAACAAACATTTAAATTTTGCCTCTTCATTCATGATATAGTACACATGTTTTTCTACTTTGTGATGAAAAAAAATATTTACTGTCACAATGTTATAAGCTTCTTGTAAGTAAGGATAAAAAAAAATTCTCGTCAGTTTGTTTTGAGTATGAATATTAAATATCAGTTTTAAAAAATAATTTATTAAGGAATCACTGTCTAGTTAATGTAGTATGTCAGGGCATCAACAATAGTGGGAAACATAGGATAATTTGCATAACGGGCGAAGCCCGATATGCATAAGTTATCCCATGTTTCCCGCTATCGCTGATGTCCCTGGCATACTATACTAACTAGACAGTGATTCGTTATATTTCCATTTTATAGTGAAATAAAATTGTAGATTTAGACTTTAAAAATGCAGACATAGATTTCAATTACACGAGAATTCCCATCCCAGTTTTAATAGGCCTCGCCGTACACAACGGCAGCCGCACGAGATTAGCGTCAGACTCAGAGACAGATGTGCACGAGATTTGCATGCATACTAGGCCTCTATAGCTCCTGACCTATCGACCTGCCTAATTTACATTCCAGCAGAATTATCAGGAAATCAACTCCGCTTACTTTCAAAGGGTTATCATAGAGAAAAAATTTAGAAATGGAAATATTAAAAGATATATTATAGTACCTGAAATTGATGGGAGAGAGAGAGAGAGTGTGAGAGAGAGAGAGAGATTATAGAAAAAAGAGATCTTACTGTCCAACCTCCTCCCTCAGTCAACATGTCACAATACGCGCTGACACTGGTCTCGTTACCAAAAGGGTTTATGTTATATACTCCAGACTGTCTGTGTCCAAGTAGATAGTGAACTCTACAATCCCTTGTTAGTTTTAAATCTGAAAGAGAGTGTAAATATTAAGATCCAGATAGTCATTATTATATACAGAGCGTGAGAGAGAGAGATAGGGAGGATGAAAGAAAGTGAGTGAGAAAAAGATCAATTACCTGTTTCCATGGTTTTCCCCTCCGATCTTGTAAGATACTGTTGGATATCCGTCTGCTGTAAAGTGTTGTTTTGCTTTAGGGTATCGATCACCCTGTTTAGAGCTTCTACGGTCTGTTGTAAAGAGTTGCTTTGCTTTAGGGTATCGATCTCCCTTTTTAAAGCTTCTACGGTTTGCTGTAAAGAGTTGCTTTGCTTTAGGGTATCAATATCCCTTTTTAGAGCTTTTAAGGTCTGCTGTAAAGAGTCTTTCGATCTTCTGCGATAAAGAGTTGTCTTGCCTAAGGGTTGCAACCTCTCTTTTTAACGTTGCTATCGTTTGCAGCATAGTGGTGACCGTTGTTTCAGTGACTTCCAAGTTTCTCTAAAAAGAGCTGACGTCATTCACTGCTGCCCTGACGTCATTGACCATGGATACCCGGATGAGGGTCTCCTGGTTGACGAGCTGACGGACGACGTCGATTTCCTTTACATCACGTAGAGTCGATCATAAGTACCACTTAACAAGGAATCTGACATGGCTTCGGAAATTGTTATCAGAATCGTTCATAGAATGGCAAACTTCATGGTTTTGACGTACAGATTAAATGCTAGTGCTAACGTAAGGTATCCCTTTGTCACTAGAAGACAACACACGGCGGTATATATAGAGACGGTTGGAGATTTCCCTAAATTAACCACGAGACATCACAATCAATTTTAAAGTAGATATTACTGTCCTTATAGTTATGACGCATATTTGAAGTCGTTTTTGATGTTTTCTTCTTACATCGGAGATATTACTTAACAGACCGGGTCAAAAGTGATTGAAACTAATTTGATTTTTTCCATGCGTATTTGAAATGACACTTAAAATGTAAAGTGAATGTTATCTATTGTTTATCTGGTTGTGTGATTTTTATATGAAAGAAAGACTTGTATGGCCTATGTTATTGTATAGGTATTAATTTTATTTTTATTATCCCTTTTGTAGAAAATTTTATTTGTTATTTTTCTGAAAAGAGCATTCTTCTATAAACCTGTAAAACCATATTTCATTTTGTCGTTTGAAATGTCTTTTTCTGAAACAACATTTGAAATATTCCCCCGCAGATATTGCAGACGGGCGTTTATCAAAGATTACACAATTATGGACTCTTTTGGTGCTAAATATGGTTTGTTATTCACCAGAAAAATATTCACATTGACAGAGGCGAAGCCTCATAAGAAAATACACTCACACGCACACCCTCCCTTATGGACTAACATAAGGAACTTTTGAAAATATTTGATATTTATATATATTATATTTGAAATTATAAACAAGACCTACTGTGAGCACTGAGCTCACTTGATGAAAAATTAAGAAATTGCGAAACTGATGAGAAAAAGACACCAAATTCATAATCCACTACTTCCATGTGTTATAATTTGAGGGGAAATGAGGCCTGGTAAAGCGTTCAGGAACATTTTGTATAAGAACCCTAAACAGTGATTCATGAATGTAAATTTTCTGCATAATCCTGAGATAAAATGCCTAAAAATGGGATATTGTCATATGCCTTTTTTATGATTTTATCCCTTATAACCAGTAGTTTTTAACAAACATATTATACTGAAAGGAAAAAGAAACGCATATTTTACTTTTAAATTAAATTAAAACTATTATTTCGAAAATGTTTTCCAGTATTGTTATCAAACATTTTAATTCATCTTTAATCTACAAGTTACCAAAATATTGTGTGACTTTGACTGATAATTCCTGAGTTATTGAAATTGATATGTCGATACCCCCCAAAATTAAAATAAAAATTCTCATAATCTCCCTTGCACATTGGTAACAGCCTTGATTTTCCTGTGCATTGAGTTCACCAGAGCATTTATCTTTCTCATTTGATTATTATTCAAATCTTCCGACAATAGTCTTAATGGTTGATAGAAGCTGTATTATTCCAAAGCCAACAAATCCCCCCGCCAAATGAGTGCCACGAATTTTCATTTTAGGATAGAATTTACAGAATCCAGCTGGTTTGGTACACGTGAATGTTTGTGAGAAAGTCTCGACATGCACTGGCTACATTTTCCCAGTGTGAACATGCTAAAAACATTACGCACACGATGTCTACGTGCGCGCGTGAGAGTAAAATTGACGTAAAAGTTGCCAAGCTCGCAGACTAAATTAGAGCAGAGAATTTCTGTCAATTTTAGGGTGAAAATATTGGTATGATAGTTTGCTGTATAAATATCAGTTTCAGTGATAATACCTTGACAACAACCGAGGTGACATGATGAAAAGCCCTGTCTTGATGTGACGTTGTTACGCGTCAACGTCACCGCCATGGTTGGTTGGAAACCTTTTAATTTACTCTCTGACAACTGAAAAACCCTTTCTTGTTGAAAAGTTTAAAACAAACTGCACAGCAACATCTTGTTGCCTTTTCATTCACTTACGCAATTCAATTACTGGAACCATTGTAACTTCCGTCAGCCATACCATAATTGTACGAAATTTATACTGATTTCAAATGCGGAAAACGATGTCTATCACTCCTATGCATCAATTAGCACCACAAAATGTGATCATAAAATTGTCATCATCAACATGCACGTGTTTTTGGCTTTTTATCATTTCCCCTACGTGACGCCATACATTTCATGGTTGAGTAATTTTGAGCAGCAATTTTAGTGCACAATAATCAAAATACACATTTGACCAATTTCATAATTTTTGGCCTTATAGTCAAATATATTTCGCTATTATGCTATTATGCGTTTCTTTTTCCTTTCAGTATATTTTGTAATTAAAGCATCAGTTTTTGAAAATAAAACATAAAATAAAAAAAGGACAATCATAAAATATATACCATCATGAGACTCTACTTTTCTCGATAAAAGTAGTCATTCATTAAGTAGATGACTTAAAACACCCAAGACGGTTTGATACTTATAATTTAACACAAAAAAAAGATATTCGTTTGAACCTAATATTTTAAGGACCCGATTGCACGGCGTCACGTGATTACGTCATTTGGTGAATAAAAAACGAGTGTTTGCTGTTACTATTTCCGGAATAAGGAACGCCAAATGTTTGCGCTCATGACAAAAGGGGTTTATTTTTTTTTAAAGTAGAGAAAGTATAAGATATTAAAGATTGTTACGATGCACTGAAAGTGTTGGTAAGCGTTGATCATATTTTTTTTTTATCTACGTGCATATTTTACGATTTGACACGTCTGTCTATTGTATATCTCTGAACATTGAAATCTATTTCAATAAAAATGAATTTTATTTATATCTTGAGGTTTATATCTTCATTTAAAAATTAGAATTTTATTTAAGATTGTTGTTTATCATAGGATCTACATCTATATATAGATGATTTCCAATAAGAGATTCAGAAGGCGTGATTTACTGGATACATGTATAAATATTGATGTACGAAGGCGATTTTGATAAACGTGTTAAGGCGAATACCACTTATGCCTAGAAGACACATCTTTAAAAAAATATCGCAGAGAATTTTCTTTTCTCCCATAAGATCTTTAGCATTTTCAGCAGTGACATTGACCGTGTAAACATTCAATCATCGTCGCTCATATATTGTAAACGATTGTTATTGTTGTTTTATGCGTCGTATTGAAACACAACACACTTCTTCTGAAAGAATACCAGGGGAGATATGTAGATAAATAAATAAAAGAAACATGTGAACTCATCATGCTTATGGGAATACATTTGAAAAATGCTTTTTTTTAATCACATGGACATGAACATAGATGTTTCACTCCAGCATATATCATAAAGCGACGGAGAGTTATTTCAATCAATGATTATTTCTGAATCAATACAGTAGATCTATAGTTTTGACGTCAATTGTGTCATTATGACGTCACAATGGAGATAGCGATCATCCATGTACAGGAGAAAATGAAGTGTAATTTCTTGAAAAGAATCGAAGGAAAACTATTTGTAAATGTGAATATTTAGAATTACTATAATCTGGCCAATAAGTTAATTTATTGATGAATACATTTAATTCATAAAAAATATATAATGCAGTTACAAGTACAATGTAGAATTACCTCTTTTCATTCACTGTGTTCAAATGTCTGACCCCCCCCCCAATTCCAGGTCACTAAGAAGAAACATCACTGAGTTTTCGAAGCATGAATAATAAGGCCTTTGAGGACTGTGCACTGGTTTATAATATATTATTTATTGATACTGATATAGTAACAAAATGAATGTTTTGGAGATGAAAAACTGAGTTTGAAAAAAGAAGTTATTTTCGACACCACTGTTGGTGATAAGTAAATCATTGTGCATAAAATGAACATCAGCTGCCAAATTTTCAGAGAAAAAGTATTTATTTATCTATACATATGGCCTTTTATTGTCTTTAAACAGATTATGCATATTTAAGGTCCAACAAGAAACCATCATACATGTACATGTATGAAAATCTGTGTAATCTTTTAATATTCTAGGAAAGGGGGGGGGGGTACTGAAATGCGTGTAGCTTCAAAATTAATCTGATTACCTTAGTTTATATTTTACCATAAGTCGCTTATAATGACTAGTACAGCATAGATTAGTTTTGGGAAAATTCATTGGGTAATTTTTTGTCTACATGTTAAAAACTGCTATTGAGGAAAAAAATATTACTGCAAATTTACAATTAATTCTTCCCAAAAAAACAATGGCATTATTACATTTATCAATAGTTTCCGAAACAATTTTTATTTTCAATAAATATAAAGCATATTATTAAATATCTGCAGGAAAATATTTAATTTACTTCAATTTTGATGCGTGTATGGCATTATAAAACATTCACCTCATAAATATCAAAAGATTAAAAAAGTGTTGGTTACCATGGCAATTATAACTTCCTTAGAAGCCTGATGACCATGCTTGATACTTTGATATAATGGTATCATTGACATTAGGAACGTTATATGTAAAAATGAGAAAAATTCATTGGGCAGAATTTTTTCACGGACCCGTGCAATCCTTTCCTTAACACACTTTATTATTACAAGTGTTTTTTTTTTCTCCCCTTACTAATGATAAAGAAAAATGAAACACTTCAAAACATCTTCCATCATTAGGAGTAAAGCTCTGTCATAATGAGAGTCTACTATATGGTAAAACCATGGAATATCAAGGACAAAACATTATCATTTATATAAAATACGTAGTGAGATACAATTATTATAAATGCATCTAATTAGATTGTCTATTAAAGTTTATTACCCAAACATCCCAAGTTTTCTGTGAATTGAAAGATGGATTTTAAGAAATTGTAATTCATGAATCAATTTTACTTAAAATTTGCAACTTTAATTCTGATCACAAGTATATGAAAATAAAATTTTCTATTTCCACTCTCAAATGGAAATGAAATCTTTTTAACAGATAACAAATATTATCTCTTTAATTGAACATTTTATTCAGTTTTACTGTCGTAAGTTTTGGATGATTTTAGTTTTTTATTTAAAACCTGAAATTCCACATTATCATTTACATTTTTTTTAACTCTATCATAAATCAAGGAATCAGAAATCAAACTTTGAGATATCATACATCTGTGGAAATCATCAGAAACAACCCATTGCCATAGTTTATAACTCTGAGTTCAATGAAATATTGCCATTGAATCTTACATTAATGAGTTTGTTACATATTCCATCTCACTACATTCCGCCTTTTTTATTTGGATGAACAAAATAAGAACCATTCCTGTTCCCATTTAAAACCACCTTATTTATTGTCTCTTGTTAGACATGTTTACTATCATACAAACAGAAAAGAACGGCGGTAAGGATGGCGATTAAATATATCTCAATGTATTTATATTAAATTCATCTAATATCTACGACAACGGTTTGTTTATTTTTCTTTTTTGCTGACATTTTTGAATGAATATAATACTGATGAAACAGGCATTCTGAGAGTATTGGATAAACAATACCTGTCCCCTACCGGGTTCACCTTTTATTTTCAGGAAGTCGTTTAATAATATGCAAAAGATATGTCCAAGGTAAAACTGCTTGATTCTGAGGTTGGGAATGTTTTTAACCTAATAAGATAATCCACATAAAGACGGAAATTCAACTTATTCAAGATCTTTTTTCTCGCTTAGTATTTTCCATTTAGCGCAGAACGAATGCGATGTTATTAAACAATGATAAAAAAAATCAAAATGCCATAAATCAGTCCAAAATCAATGAAGTCGTTTAATAATATGCAAAAGTTATGTCCAAGGTAAAACTGCTTGATTCTGAGGTTGGGAATGTTTTTAACCTAATAAGATAATCCACATAAAGACGGAAATTCAACTTATTCGAGATCTTTTTTCTCGCTTAATATTTTCCATTTAGCGCAGAACGAATGCGATGTTATTAAACAATGATAAAAAAAAATCAAAATGCCATAAATCTGTCCAAAATCAATGAAGCAAAACAAAATTCAAACTTGATCTGTAACTAATCAAGATACACTGACATATCAAAATTTAGCTCAATAGGGTTAGGGTTAGGGTTACGGTAACCTCTGCAAGCGTTTGGAGAAAAAGTGCAGAAAACCAAGTAGAACAGACTGACAGACAGACGGGGACACACAGACAGATGGACAGACGGACGGAGAGACACAGAGGAAACCTATAGTCCCCTCCGGGTTCACCATCAGGGGACTAATAATACTCCCAAGTTCGTTACCTAATAAGCCTCTCTCTCTTGCTCCAGTGGACGTAATTTGGAATACTTTGATATTTATTACACTGAGAAGTTTGTTATATAATCGTACCATCTTCCACTTTTCCATCTTGAATGCTTGCTATGGGGCAACTGTACAAACAGATAAGGACCTGATTGGCAATTAAAAATATTTGAATTAATTAAAATTAATTTTATCTTAAACTTATTACATGCTACAAAACTGATTTCTGCATGAAATAAACATCCATAGATCTACCATTGATAAAACACGCAATAATTTCCGTTGAAAAATGGAAGAAAAAAATTGTACGAGTCATCCCTCTCCTCCTCAATAATGTAACTTTGCACACGTGTTTACTATAACGTGCAAATCAGCAATAAAATTGTTTATCTTTCAACATGGTGTTTCTTTTTAAATTTGATATGCATCATCTCTAATCGTGTACTTTTCACTATAAAGAGTCTTCAGTAATGAATGGCTTTTAGAGTCGACATGAAAATAAATTTGATGAAATATTTTCATACTCATGGTTCATATATAAAATCAAGTTAAGAAGATGCGGTATGCATTATTCAGTGTGTAAATAATAAGCCAAAAATGAGTATGAAAAACGCCAACCAGCATTCGAGTCAATGACGGATTGTATTTGCTGACAAGTCCATTGAATTGACAATGATAATAAATTAAGAACTTTCGTGAAGATGAATTTTAGCGAAAATTTTGATATTCGTGTTTTGTTACATCAATTAACTTCTCTTTATATATCTTCTTACATCAACCTGTCTTTCAATAGATTGCCTCGTTTGACTAATGAAACATGAAAATAAAAAACGTTTTTCAAGATCAAACGGCCATAAAAAATACAAATAGGAGAAGAACAAATTAAAATTTCCACGACATGAATGTTTTTTTTTCTTTTTTAACTTTTTGCTGGCATCTTGGTATGAGAAAAAACATTTATTTTTCGTATAACATATAGCTATACGTGAAGTCACCTGATCCCACCCCTGATGTTCGGGGATCTGTGTTAGATCTGCTCCTATTTTGTATTGTTTTGTGGACTTTGAGATTGAATACTGTTCGTTATCTTCAAATCCTTCCTACTTCCAGGTTGGATACCTAATGGCCCTTTCTCTTGCTCTGGTGAACATGATTTGAACAAACATAACTTAAAAATCTTCAAAGATGTCATGTTTGCATAATACATTTATGATTATTAACTATACAAACAAAATAAAAATATCAGATCTTGATACTGTAGCTGTGCCGTCTGTGAAAATATTTTTTATCGGAGAGCTACAGATCTGCAGCTAGGAAAAGTAACAAGAAGTCATCAGTTACTTCGTAACAGATATGGCCGCTAAATCAGATTATGTCAATTATTATCAAGAAGGTTATTTAAAGTGTGACTTCTCTGCGAATATTCATTTCAATATCTTAAAGCAAAAAAATCTTGTAAAAAGAACCCATGCAGAAATGAATTTCAAATCTACCTTCATTTTATAAATAATGCATTCTACGTACTTGTACTGACTAATTGAGATTTCAACTATTGGTCGACTGCAAAGAAAATAGAGGAGTATTCAACTAGCGGTCAACTGCAAAGAAAATATAGGAGCATTCAGCAGTGGTCCACTGTATGCAAATGAGTTGAATTCTCCCTAATTTGCATGGCAAAAATTCAACTAGTGGTTAATCGAAATTGAGGGTCAGTTAATATTTCGATTGAATTCTAACAGTGTGATTTTTTTTGGTATAGGACATGTTGTGAACTAAAACTGGCTCTCCCTATTAACTCTGTTTCGGTATACATAAATATGTTTTGGTTATGGAAAAGTTATGGAATATCAACAACATACATTTCATTTCCACATAAAAAAAGAAATAAACCACACAATGTCCGAAAATAGGGATGTCATCATTTACGCACTGAGTTGTTCACGAAATTTCTGGTGATTTTCCCGAACATGACAAGGAGCAGTGATAATGAGAGTGGTATGGAGGCGATGCTTACTCCTCCATGGCATCAGATCCCATCTCCGATGTTTAAGAGGTCAGTATTTGCTGAGCTCCCATCTTGTATTGTTAAATTCACTTTTGAGCTCTAACACTGTATCATAAATTATACTGGAACATGTATCGCAATCTTACGATGCATGATTTTTTCATGGGATTAAATCTTTATTTAGACATTCTCAAGGATGTTCTATTTTAAAGTACAAGTACTGAAGTAAATGTGTTGCATACTTACTATGGTAAACAAATATGATGTACAGAGAAAAGATAAATGAGAATACGTCTGCAAAAATTAAAAACTTTCTTTTTAAATCATTGATAAAAAACAAAAAGCGATTCAAGGAAAAATATACATATATTTATATACTTCTCATTGTTTCTTACGAATTGTATAAATATTTAATTACATAGAATAAATTAATATTTTATACCAACGTATCAAGAGACCACACAATAGCATCATATAATCTGTATATTACAAATCGTGATACACAAATAGCAAAACGAAAAGCGTACTTTGAAAACTTCCTACTCTTGATATGATAGGAAACAAAACAAAAAAATATCATTCTCCAACAATTTTTACACGGAAAATAAATAAATAAAATATATAAATGTGCTATTTTTGGTCTTCATCTGTTCTAAAATCATTGTGAATACATAAATTTATTAAATAGGAAAGTTTTTGTTTTCTACTTCCTGTATATTCCTTGGTTTATTAAGGAATCACTGCCTGGGTAGGAGACTATGCCAGGGAATCAACAATAGTGGGAAAGATGGGATAATTTGCATAACGGGCGAAGTGCAGTGTATGTACGAATTAGTAGGAGTTGAATTTTAATTTTTGGAGAAAGCGGGATAACTCTGTTAATATATTTGGACTACTCTGACCGGAGGTTTCGAATTCCCAATTTCATCATCATTTTTAAAATATTTTAAGTGCTCAAAAATATACTATGTCTAAAAAACACTTTATTTTTAGCTTGGTATGCATTGACAATTATAATCCTGAAGACATTCGTTTTTTCATAAATTTTATTTAAAACATAAATACGGATTTCTAGTGAAAGGGGCCACAGATAGATCCGTTCCTCAATAGTGCAGACAACAGCGCCACCTATAGGGAAATTCTGACCAATCAAATGTCGTTTTACTTGTTAGCGCGAACTAAAAATAAATCTAAACGTCTAAAACGAAAGTTGGAAGGGCCTGATTACTAATGGATCTGATTTTTAGTAAAAAACAATTACTACACATTATCCTTGGAAATTTTTTTTCACTTTGATTAAAGTCTCATCAACAACGAGAATTTGCTCGTGGATCAAAACGATGCAACTTGTGACGACGCCATCTTGTCGCCAAGAATCTCAGTTCCATAGGTAATGAAAATGACTATAGTTTTCAATAGATTTCTTTTATTTTTCATATACATACGTGTTACCTATAAGGGGAGCTTCGCTCTCACGAGCCCGTCGGGCAGTGAGATGGCTCTGCCCTCTATAAAAACAAAATAAGTTACATTGAATAGTTAAATTCTAAAAGTGATTATCCATTAAATGTGAATGTAAATTGTTGTGAACGTTCTTCAAAGCACGTGCCTCCGGGACAGAAACGAGCTTGTGGGGCCTCACGTTTGCACGTGATGTATTTATGTTTATCGTAAGGATGTCGAACACTCCTGTTAACAGGTACTTTTTCACATATCGTGGGTGGTATGAGGTAAACATTAGTTTCGTCATATTTATCTCCACTTAAACAATGAATTTTGGCCTGGTTCCACTCCATTGTAAATAGATATGTGGCATTAATCGTTTGAGTTCGATAACAGTTTTTGTCTTCATTTGTAATTTTGGCACTATAAAACTGGTATGGTCGGAATTCCGTTTCATTTGACAATTTAATTTCAAACTCTAAGTTTCCGTCTGGATAACCAGGTCTACCAGTACAGTTGAAGTCAATATTATTTTCTCCGAAAAGTTCCTCAATTTTTGACAAGATGGGTTTACCTTGAGGTGCAAGTGTAACTATGGTTTCCATATCCCGGGGTTGTGTGTTGTCTATCATACAGGTATAGTGTCCCTCGTCCTGGCACTGGAAGGTGGTGAACCTCACGTTGATCTGCGCATTCGACCCACCGATGTTGGGTTTGGCCCTCACCTTTCTCCGATTAAATCTCGACTGAACCCTGCCATTGGGATTGACACGAATAACAGGCACGTTGTTTCGAACAACATCAAAAATCCTCCATTCTTCAACATTTCTGAGATCACACATAATTTCCACATTCTTGGTTCCAATTTCTTT
Organism: Saccostrea cuccullata; assembly: GCF_032062105.1. NCBI lineage: Eukaryota > Metazoa > Mollusca > Bivalvia > Ostreida > Ostreidae > Saccostrea > Saccostrea cuccullata. The sequence goes on along the minus strand of NW_026934608.1, from coordinate 39,712 downwards.
ACGAGTAGATGTTGCAAACATGGCGCTTTCACAGTTACGTCCAAAATAGGGATCTTTACATGTGCATTTATACGAACCAATGATATTTCGGCATGACCCACCATTTTGACATGGTTTAGTCAGACACTCATTGACATCTGTCTTGCAATGTTTGTCGGTCCATCCTGGTTTACAATTACACACGTAAGATCCCGGCTGATTGACGCAATCCCCATGGCTGCAGGGAGACTCTATACATTCGTCAACATCTTCTCCACAGGTCTGACCCGTCCACCCCTCCGTGCATTGACACATGAAGGATCCCTCATTGTTCTGACACACACCACCGTTCTCACATGGATTGTTCAGCTTACACTCGTGTACATCTTTTTTACGGTTGCTCTTCAAATCTTCGTGGATGTTGGTTTCATTTTTCTTTAGGATGTTAACAATCTCATCAAATTCCTCTTGAATTTTCTTTTGACTAACGATAATCCGAGTATTTTCTCGTTTTAAGGAGTCAATATGTCTCGCGTTCTCCTTTCTTATGGAGTCAATCTTTTTGTTCAATGTCTGTATCGTCTGATCATTACAGACGCAATCATTCTTTTCATTGAGATAAATTGGCTGTAAGCTATCAACACAAACGAAGAAGACGAAAACGAAAGAAGTTGCCCAAACTGCTACCATGGTTTTCTATACGCTGTCTGAAAATAAGCTTCCCTAAAACAATCCGTAGTTTATATATCATTACAGCGGGAAGTAAAAAAATCCCTGAATATTTCACTTACGCAATACTTAAATATTCAGCAGCGAATTTTATTCTACAATCAAGAAATAATACAAAATTCAGAATACATAGGTCATAGGTCAAATTAAGTGTAATGCTGTTTGTGAATAGCATTATAAAACATTAGTTTGTATATACCAGTTTAAAAACTAAAAATGGAAATGTTTTTTTTAAATAAGATATTTTTAATTGATAGATATGAAAAAATGCAATACTTAACATGACTTTGTATATATATCTATATTCATTTCTTTAATCTGTTAAACGTACAATTAATACACTTTTAGAATTTTTAATGCTTATTTAATAATAGTATTAATTACTAATGAATGTTTATAACTGTTACTTTATCCTTCAGTAGAAATTAAAGTATGAATTTCACAAATTAATTACCTTGCTAATTGATATTGATTCAAAATGTACCATGCTGCTTTTGTATCAAACAATCTCAAAACATACAGCAATTGTATAAGGTATACATATGGAGATAAAGACCAGTATCTCATTTTAAAGGTCCATACAGAAAAGGAGCGGGGCAAACAGGGATTTACATATGTACATACTGTTCAACTTCCCCAAAACTTTTTTAAGAACATTTTTTTTATCTTTGCGTTTTAAATAATTTCCATGGGATATTGAATCCGAATAATCAGCTGTCTTTTTAATTTTGATTTTTGGGAGTTGTTAATTGTTGCAGTTAATTTAAATTTCTTAATGACATCAACAGATGCAAAAAAATATGTTTATTATTCAGATTTCATCTTATGGTCAATTGAAAATTTGAACTTTCCATAAAAATTAAAAGAAGATATTTTCGGTGTAATTAATACATGTACGTGCATGAATATTTGATTTATCGTTCAGCATGTTTAATTTTGAAGGGGTTGGATGCATATTCGTGAAAATGTTTTCAGAGTTTTGTATTATTATTATATTTTCAAATGCATATTTTTTACTTATAACAGAGCATATTATATTTTTTGTACTGTGAAATATTAAACTATCGAACGGAAAATACAACAAAAAACTATATTTATTTCAAATAAATTAGAAAGAAGAAAATATGATTTTGTACTGAAATTGGAATTCCCATTGACATCATACTTCCTTGTTAAATGATGAATGTTTTAATGAAATCGTTAATGTAAGATAAATTAGAAAGAAGATAAATCGTAAAGTAGAAGAATGATGTTGTTTTTCATTAAAACATTAGAGTAAGTGCATTTAATCCTGCTGAAGAATTTATTATCTGAATATATATTTTTTTGTTAGGTTTTGACTGTACCTTAATTTGTAATTAACATGAATAAGTAGCAGTAAGTAAATATTGGTATTGTTTTGAGAAAAAGGGAAGAAATTTCACGATGGAGAAAACAACAACATGAATAAATTTAAAAACTTACAAGGTAAAGGATTGACTTCTTAAAAACAAGGATGACAGATGCAGAGGAAAAGACTTAAAAACATTACTAAATGACTATTTATTATACAAATACAAACAATTGAAATATTTGAAATATTTGGTGTCTTATTTTTTGCTATAAACATCATGTAATACAAAAGCAAAAAAGCAATAAAACAGTACTATTCAAATTATTTTTTTTTATTCTAAGAAGACTCGGTATAGAAATTTAAATCTGAATTACGGAGACTCGATAAAGTGATGTAATTCTTAGCTAAGGAGAATCGATAGAGAAATGATTCTAAAGTAAGGAGACTCGGTATATATATGTAATTCTGAATTAAGGAGAATCTAGGTATAGATATGTGATTCTGAATTAAGGAGACTCTAGGTATAGATATGTGATTCTGAATTAAGCTAAGGAGACATGGTTTAGTCAAGTAATTCTGAACTAAGGAGACTAGGTATAGATATGCAATTCTGAATTAAGGAGACTAGGTATTGATATATAATTTTTTTTATTAAGGAGATACGGTATACAGATGTAATTCTGGATTAAGACTTTATAAAGATGTGTTTTACTGATTAAAGGAGACTTGACTTAGAAATAAATTTCTGAATTAAGGAGATTAAGTATAGATATGTTGTTCTGAATTGAGGAGACTCTGTATAGAGATGTTATTCTTAATTAAGGAGACAGTGTTAAGAGATGTAATTCTAAATTAAGGAGAGTCGATATTTATGTATGTACATGTGAATTAAGGACATCGCTAAAGATATGATATTCTAAATTAAAGACACACGGAAAAGATATGTAATTCTGACTAAAGGAGACTTGGTATAGTAATGTGATTCTGAATTAAGGAGATGGGAATAGATATGAGATTCTGAAACAAAGAGACTTAGAATAGAGATATAAAACTGAATTAAGTATAGGTATAGATATGTACTTAGTTCTGAATTGAGGAGACTCTGTATAGTGATGCTATTCTTAAATATTTCATTTGAAAATGTTTTCCTTTACATAAAACCACTGAAAGCAAGCGTTTTTATAACTGAATAAATACAGGTCAGGGGTCAAAAGGTCATAGATGTGCGTTTGGATAAAGGTTCGACGTAATCTTTGTATGACGTCATAAAGGGTCGACGCGCGTTTAGTGGATTACATACATTCCGTTGGGTATCCCGTTTTACATCTCAATAAAACTCAAAAAATGATACCTTATTTCTTAATTAAGGAGACAGTATATATAGATGTAATTCTGAATTAAGGAGAGTCGATATTTATATATGTACCTGTGATTTAAGGCGATCGGTAAAGATAAAGTTATTCTAAATTAAAGACACACGGAAAATGTGATTCTGAATTAAGGAGATGGGTATAGATATGTGATTCTGAAATAAAGAGACTTAGGATAGAGATATAAATCCGAATTAAGGCGACATTGTATAGATATGGTATTTATGAATGAAACTTATTTCAACATTTGTTATACGATATAACATAAGTTGGGGCAGTTTACGCTTTATCAACCTCGAAGCGGTTTATAAAAAAGCGTAAATTGTCCAAAGTTTTGTTATTTCGTAAAAAAATAAGTTGAAATAAACTTCAGTCCTCATAATTCAATTTCAGTGTAGACAATGAGAAAAAGGCTTAAAATTGAGTATTATTTAAAAGTAACGTCAAGCGGAGTAATACCTTTTTGACGTAACTGATTGTGACGTAGACAAGTTATGTTATATAAAATATTATGCATGTATGTTCCTTTGAATGATTCAGCCGATCAAAATATTTGATACAAGTGAAATTAATTTATTCCGAATTAAGGAGGCTCCGTATATAAATGTAATTTTTTTTCGGTATAGATGTGTTATATTGAATCAAGGAAACTCGATATAGAGATGTAATTCTTAATGAGGGAAACTTGGTATAGATTTATATTTACATGACACGTGTTTCGAATCTAAAGTGTGTTGAATTCTATGGCATTCAAAACACCATAACACGGAAAGGGGTTCAAAAGGTTAAAGCATGCGTTATATTTTAACGTCACAAACACTGAACGCTCAGGATGTGCAAGGTTGAGAAGGAAAATTAAAACTCGTGCTCACATTGACTAAAAAATGAACCTCTATTATCTCTCTCTTTCTCTCTCTCTCTCTCTCTCTCTCTCTCTCTCTCTCTCCATGCTTATTGATCGTAATTTGCACATTTTTCCTTTTATCTATCCAATGTCCAGGTAGCTAGTCTTGAAAGAAAAGTCTGATTTTTTGTTTCACCAACAACAGAAAATTAGTTGTATAATCCATAAAGCTTTTCCCCATTGAGCATATTATTGATGTTTTAATAAAAAAATATATAATTAATATTCAAATCAACATTCATTACTTAAGTTCTGGTGTTTTATTTTTCAAACAGGCGTTTACAAAAATAAATTTGATGAGATATATGTGCGTATTTAAAAAAAAATCTTTTGTTGATGTAACAAAGCAAACTATTTTGAAATAAATCATTAAAAGTATGTTAATTGTACTAAGGTTTGAATTCCCAAAATTAGAGTGACATCGCTGCCTTGTTGAATGATGATTGTTTTCGTGAAATCGTTATTGTGAGACAGATCAATCATAAAAGAAAGAAGAGGCAAAAATACGGAGAATGAAGGTTTTTTTTCATTTAATATTAAAATTTATGCATTTAATCCTGCTGAAGAAATTATTTCTTGAATCTTTTTTTGTTAAGCTTTGGTTGCTCTTTAATTTGTATTTAATATTGATTAGCAGTAAGTATACAATAAATGCTTGAAGGAATAAGGACGAAAACGGAGAAAACACAAATAGAAAAAACCCTACATCTTAATGGATTGACTTCTTTAAAACAAGGGTGAAAGATGGAGAGGACTAAAGATACATTAAACAGAGATAGGAGAAAATGAACTTAACTGTTATTGGATTGACATATTTTAAACGTTTTCCGTTGATTTTTACTAAATTTAACATGATTTTTATTAAATTTATAGAAACATTATGCATATTTTTATGCAATACATGATAGCAATAAAAAAGTACTATTACTAAAGTTATCTTTTCTTAATTACGGAGACTCGGTATAGAAATGTAATTCAAAATTATGGAAACTTGATATAGATAAGTAATTCTGAATTAAGGGCACTTCGTATAGAGATGCAATTCTGAATTAAAGAGACTTGGAATAGATACGGAATTTTGAATTAGAGGAGATTCGGTAAAGATTTGTAACTCTGAATTAAGGAATCTCAATATATAGATGCAATTCCTAATTAAGAAGATTCGGTAAAGATTTGTAATTTTCAATAAAGGAGACTAGTAATTATATTAATATATACATAACACATATATTCTCTATCTAAATTGTGTTGAATTCTATGGTGTGCAATTCACCAAAACACGAAGGGGTTCATAAGGTTAAAGCATGGGTTATATTTTACCGTCAAAAAGTGCAGCATTGAGAGGGAAATCAAAACTTGTGCTCACATTGACAACTCTCTCTCTCTCTCTCTTTGTGCTTTTTGATTGTCAAAAGCACATCTTTCCTTCTTACCTATCCAAGGTCCCGGTAACTGTTTGAAAAGTTTGAATTTGTTCGTGTTATTAGTAGCAGAGAACTGGTTGTATAAAACATAGTTTAAGCATACGCAGGTATGTTAAGGCAGCGCATGGATCAGAATTCGGCGAATTCACACTTTTTTATAATTATGCAACACTAATAAATCGGAAAAGTCAAGGATAAAACTTTTGCTATAATTCTGCATTCTATAGACTTCAATGGCTCTTATACTACAGGAGGCACTTCACCACGACGTCACCACGTGACGTCTATAATTAGAAAATATGCCTTAATGAAAAAGTGAAAAGTTTAACACTACCCCGGGGATAATGAGTTTCAATTCGTAATAATAGTTATGTAAAAACATCTCTGTACCATGAAAAGTGCTGCTAGAATCGCACTGTCCTATTATAGAAATAAATATTCAACAATTTCGGACGAAACCTTCCCAAAATTTTTACATTTTGTTCATAACATTAAAACAAAGGCATCAATTCCCGTAAAACTTACGATTCTAGCAGCACTTTCCAAAAACAAAAGAATAAGAACTTTAGATAGAAACAAAAATTAAGTTTCAAGGTATACGGCGTAGTGTTGAACTTTTGCATCTATTTTGTTACGAACGACAGAGGAAAGGCTGATCGGCAAGTAAACACCCTCCCTGGTATAATTCTGCAAGGAAATTGCAAAATTATATTACCATACCTTATTCATACGCTTTATTCCCACTAGAATTACACATGATATTCATTCTAAATGCTTTGAAACTCCAATTTCTAGTGTTTGTTTACATCAATTCTCGTTACGATTCAGTTTCACTCTGCTACTGCATGATCAACAGTAATGACGTCACGGGTTTGGTATGTAACCCCTGTGATAACTACAGAGGCCCAGGAGCGACAAAATTCCCATTACACTATGCCTCTGCATATTTTGATTCATTTTTACGACTTCAAATCAATCTTAGATATCGATTTTAAGAAATTATTATCTCTAAACCTCGCGTCATAAAGCTTACTATGACGCCATATCATATAGGCAAGTAGGATATTTGGTTGCAACCTTAACCTACCTGCGTATTACTGAAGTTTCAAAAAATAAAATATAATTAAAATGCAAATCAACATTCATATCTTAAGTTCTGGTATGCAATTTAACAGAGAGGCGTTTACAAAAAGTAAAAATGATGAGATATTTGTTCGTATTAAAAGTATTTGTTATTGATGCAACAAAGCAAACTTTTTAAATATATCACAAAAAGGATGTTAATTGTTCTAAAGTTGGAATTCCCAAAGTTAGAGTGATATTACTGCCTTGTTGAATGAAGAATTGTTTTAGTGAAATCGTTATTGTGAGACAGATAAATTAAAAAGAAAAGAGCAAAAATAAGGAAAATAGTGGATTTTTTTAAAAATAAATATCAAAGTTTATGCATTTAATCCTGCTAAAGAATTTATTTCCTGAATATATTTTTGTAAGATTTTGACTGTACTTTAATTTGTAATTAACATAAATAAGTAGCAGTGAGGAAATAATAACATTCTTTTAAGGAATAACGAAGAAATAACACTTCGGAGAAAACAACTACACGAATAGAAAAAAAAACCTACATCTTCATGGATTGACTTCTTAAAAACAAGGGTGAAAGATGCAGAGAAAAGGCTAAAGATATATTTAAGAAATAAATAACAAGTTTATAAACTTCAATGGGAATTGAAGTGGGTCGGTCACTTAATCAAATCCTGTGACGGCCGAAGGCCTTCTCAGAAGATTTGATCACGTATCGACCCACTTCAATTCCCAGTGAAGTTTATAAACTTGTTATTTATTTCTTATATATACATTTGATTCAGACAATTTAATACATGTATTTCGAATTTGAATTATTGCACTTACCGTCCGTCGTAGATTTTGAAAAATGACGCAAGGTGTAAATCGGCTTCCATGGCGGTTTCGCTTCGAATGCATTAGGATAAGGAATCCATTTTGAAGGGAATATATTTTGAAAAAGGCTACTTGTGATCAATAATAGTGAACAGAATGTTGTCTGGGAATATTTTTATTCGTGAAAAAAGATAATCGACGCTGAAAACACACACGAAACACGTCCGAAGTTTGATGATAAAAAGTTGGAGCAATTTCGGTCACCGGAAAGGGATGGATGGATCCAACGGATTGAGACAGTTGTCCGAGCCAGTTAATTTGCAATTTGATAAAAAACATTCTACAGTTTCGGTAACTAAAAAAATACTATCGTAAAACGTACACTGATAAACACGGAGCCACTGCCTGGCGACAGCTTTACAGTATGAACTACGAAAACGCCGAGGTGTTTGGCAGCTGTTCATGGCATGATTGCAATGTTATTTTTCAACAGATATACACATTTATCGTGAGTAAAATTTGAAATTACGCTTGGCTCCTTGTTTTCTCTATGAACACAGGTTGAATCGATAGCCTAAAAACTGTATAAATACTTGTTTATATTTTAAATAAAATAATTATCAGTTTACTTGCTTATTTTGTTGATTTTTATACATGAAAAGCAAGTAGAGCAGGTCATTTTATAATTTATGTACAGGTAGATATTATTGCGCCGTGTGATTAGGTCACGTATTGACCTCTGACCTCTTTCAAACTTCATACAGAATTGAAGATATTTTCTCTCTGTATGTTTATATAATGGAGAGATACTACAAATGTATATATTAATAAATGAATCTTTATTATACAATTGATAAAAAAAGATGATTTATTACTTTTTTTTTTTTTGGCCATAAAAAACATGTAATACAATAGCTAGAGTATTCAAACTAATTTTTTTTCCTTAATGAAGTAGAAAAGCAGTATTTAAATGTAATTCTGAATTAAGGAGACTGGGTATAGAGATGTAATTCTAAATTAAGGAGACTCGGTATAGATATGTCTTTCTGAATTAAGGAGACTCGGTATAGATATGTGATTCTGAATTAAGGAGACTCAGTATAGATATGTGATTCTGAATTAAGGAGACTGAGTAAATATGTGTTATTCTGAATTAGGGAGACTCCGTATAGATATGTTATTCAGAATTAAGGAGATTTGGTCAAGATAAATGATTCTAAATTAAGGAGACTCTGTATAGATATGTAATTCTGAATTAGGAAAATCGATGTATAGATGCAAGGATATGGAGATAACGAACAGTATACAATCTCAAAGTCCATAAAACAATACAAAATAAGAGCAGAGCAAACACAGACCCCCGAACATCAGAGGTGGGATCAGGTGTTATGGAGGAGTGAGCATCTCCTGCCAACCGGTCACCCCGCCGTGTGCTCCTTGTCATGATCAGGAAATAATGGAAAATATACGTCGTCAATTTAGTTTATACTAATAATACTGCCAAGTTCGTTACCTAATAAGCCTCCCTCTCTTGCCCCAGTGGACGTAATTTAGAATACTTTGATATTTATTACACTGAGAAGTTTGTTACCTAATCGTGCATTAAAAAAGGGCATTTTTCAACCCCATTGGACCCCCGGGGCAAAATCAAAATTCCAAAACCTTACTGCACATCTACATGACCCAACCACCCATCTCCCAAAAGATGATTAGGCTGCTGAGTAAAATGTAAGAGGAGTTTAGGGAAGAAGGGGCTTTTTACATAAAAAACGTCATTTTTCGACACCCATTTGACCCCCCGGGGCAAAATCAAAATTCCAAAACCTTACTGCACATCTACATGACCCAACCAGCCGTCTTTCAAAAGATGATTAAGCTACTGTGTAAAATGTAGGAGGAGTTCAGGGAAGAAAAGTGTGACAGACGGACGGACGGACATGAGTAACAACAATATACCCGAACTTTCTTCAGAAAGTGCGGCTATAATGAGTTATTTTCTTTTGTTATTTGATGAATTACGTCATTTTCTGTATTACAATACATTTAAAATCAGCTGAAAAGTGCATCAAATGAAATTAATTCTATTAAAATATGAATGTACCGTAATAAAAAAAAAAACAATGTTCTCCCAAGCAGTAAACACTGATGCTAAATTCGGTTTCATCAAAACTTCACCGCTAAATGAGTTTTAATCATTTTTCTAAGTCTTTAATATATCAATTAAACACGATAAGTGAATATCGTAGAAAACAAATTGCTTAGTCTTCAAATCAGATCTTTGATACGCTACTTTTCTTTTATTTGCCACGATAACGACATTTTGACAAACTTTGAAGCAGATAATAACCCTTGTTTGAAAGTGATTAATCAAATCAGACATTACTTTCCGGTGAACCAAAACCATTCTTATAATCCGCCCAGTTCCTGTCAAGGATCACAGATCCATCTACGCGTTTTTGAATGGCATTTCAAAAAAAAATTAAAATATTGCTAAAGTTATTTGCAGGGTTCTCATAGTACGATATTCACTCTAAATAGTCACATTTTAAAAATCTTATCGTGAAATAACAAAAACATTGAATATAAATTATTTTTCGTACTTTAGTTTTTATATAAATTACAAACCGTCCATCCCCCGCAGTAAACAGTGACAGGACTTGTAGATTTTGTATATGGCTGGATTTGTGTAAAAACCTTAAAAGTGTACGGCAATAATTAAAGAAGAACAAACCAATTTACAGAGCTTACTTAAAGTAGATAAAATACTTTATAAATCAAAGGAAGCATATTATGTATATATATATATAATAAGGAAAGATGCAGTGTAGATTATGTTCTGCTGTTCATCAATCATAAACTTAAGTTAGTTAAGTCTTCTAATTATTTAGTATTTTAGTCTATTACTTGATTATACGTGTTTTGATATTCTAATTCGATAAATGTCGATGCTCTGCTGATTATTTGAACATTATTTGTATTTTCTATTGGAGGAAATATAAAAGAGGAATATATTTCCGGATGGTAAGCGACTTGGACAATGACGTCATAATCGAATATGATGTCAATTCACTGCAAACTTGAGAAGTAGTGATGGTGCCGAGTACCGAGTATCGGAATAAGTTTGCAGCCCTCCATCAGCAAGTGGTGGCGTCTTCATGTGAGCGAGAAATTTTCCATGGGACCTTAAGAAAGAGATAACCAAACAATATATTTTAACACCTTTGATAAAAAGTTATAAAGATTTTTTTTTTTGCTTTCTACAAATCTGATTTTAAACTTTAAGATAAAGAACTTTATATTTTATTAAGTTCTTCCGTTTCCAACGGAAGACCTTATTGTTTTCGGTCAGTTTCTTTCTCCCTATTATTAAGGTCTTCCGTTTCAACAGAAGACCTTCTTATTATTCTGTTGTTTCTTTTCAACTTTTCTTATTATTATTCATACCGATTTTGTGCAGGCGATTTCTCGTAAATGCGTCGCTGGATTTTTATTAAACTTTAGGCATTGATGACAAATTATATGAACTTAAGGCGTTTTTATTTAATTTGATGACGTTACTTCCGGTTCGGTGTTTTCTGCGATTTTTAGAGGGTCATATTGTCCGGCAGTTTTCTCAATAATGGCTCAAGATAGAAACATGAAACTTTCAGGTATGATAGACCAAAGTCTATATATATGTATAAGGTATTTCATTTTGATCGGAAGTGCCGCAGGTCGGCGCTCGCTATGGCCCGAAAATAGACATATCACGAATTTCAAAATTTTTAACACTTTTTTAAGGATATCTTTTTAACTAGAAATATTTTGTTAAGACATATAAAACAGAAGAAGTGTAGAATTCCAAGATCTTTCAGATGATTTTTCGAAAAAAGGGCTTGCCCCCAAAATGAGGGGCCTAGAGGGGCCGAAACTTTTTACTTTATATTTCAAAATCTAAATAGAATTTAAAAGCAAAGTTGCTCAAAAGGTTAAGCTTAATCTATTGTCGTCGTCAAAATTCGGCCAGCGACGTCACTTCCGGCGAAAGTAGTCGAAAAATGCGTAATTTTGCCGTTCTTGACAAGATTTTGGGCAACAAATGTATCTGGGAGCATAAAAATTAATTTTTCGTCCGTCGTCGTCACTTCCGGTCAGACCGGAAGTAGGAAAAATGGCTTATTTTTGCATTAGTTAACATACCTTTAGAAGATTCAAGCTATTTTTAGGCGTTATTTCGCATTTTTGTTAAAAAATAAATCTACTTCCAGTCAAACAGGACGGAAGACCTACTCGTTGCTTTGCAACGAGCTTAGCGCTAGTTAAGGTATTCCGTCTCCAACGGAAGACCCTTTAATTAAGGTCTTCCGTCTTCAGCGGAAGACCTTATTGTTTTTCTTCGGTTTCTTTTTCACTTTTATTATTATTTTTTTTTTCTTACCGATTTTGTGCACGCGATTTCTCGAAAACGGCTCAACGAAATCTTATGAAACTTTCAGGATGTATGGAACATCACTTGAACCTTATGCGTTTTTTTCCGTTTCGATGACGTCACTTCCGGTCTAGAGATATCGTCGATTTTCTGATTTTTAAGGGTCATTTTGTCCACAATTTTCCCGAAAAACGGCTCTAGATAGAAACTTCAAACTTTGAGGCTAGGTAGAGCTATGTCTGGAGAGGTGCATCAGGTATATCAAATTTACTGGAAATGACGCACGTCGGCGCTCGCTATGGCCCGAAAATAGACCTATCAAATTTCAAAATTTCTCACACCTTTTCTTCGATATCTTTTAACCTGAAAATATTTTGTGAAAACATTAAGAACAAAAGAAGTGTAGAATTTAAAGATCTTTCAAATGATATCTCAAAAAAAGGGCTGGCCCCTGAATTTAAGGGCCTAGAGGGACCGACAGTTTTTTCTTTGTATCTCAAAACGTATTGAGAATTTGTAATACGTCAAAGAAGCAAAGTTGTTCAAAAAGTCAAGCTTTATCTGCTTAAGTCATCAAAATACGTCCGGCGTCGTCACTTCCGGCCAAACCGGAAGTGGTCGGAAAACGCGTATTTTTGCCGTTCTTGATAGGCTTTTGGATAATATATGTCCCTGGGAGCATAAAAATTAATTTTCCGTCCGTCGTCGTCACTTCCGGTCAAACCTGAAGTAGCCAAAAATAGCTTATTTTGAAGGTTTTGATGCAAAATTTAAATTATAAAGTCACTGGAGACGACTTAGCTCATTGCTATCTTTTGTTGATGTCACTTCCAGCAATTCCGGTCAAAACCGGACGGAAGACCTACTCGTTGCTTTGCAACGAGCTTTGCTCTAGTTATTCTATTGTTATTGTTTTCGTTCGGTTTCTTTTTCCCTATTATTATTATATTTCTTCCAACCGATTTTGTGCAAGCGATTTCTCAAAGATTGCTCATCCGATTTATATCAAACTTTCAGACGTTAAAGATATTCAATTGATCTTGATAGGTTTTTTTGCTTTTTGATGATATCACTTCCGGTCGTGAGATATGGACGATTTTCTGATTTTCAAAGGGTTGGCTTGTCCAGGAAACTCCTCCGAAGCGACTTAAGATATTGACCCAAGATTTTCAGTGAGTATACAGGAAGGTTTGCTAAGTTGCAATTTGGTGCCTAAACCTTTCTGGCACATAAGGCGCCGGAGCTCGGTAGGGGCCGAAAAAATGTCTCAGAAACATCTCACAAAATTTGACACATTTTATTTCATAACTTCGTACCTGTTTATAATTTGCTAAATAATATAGAAGGAAAAATGTCAAAATGTTAAGAACTTTCATTTCGTATCAAGAAAAAGGGGCTGACCCCTCAAATTAGGGGCTCAGAGGGGTCAAAAGTCTTTTATCTATAACTCTCTAATGATCAATATTTTGTTATACCTTAATGAAGCTAAAGTTTTCATCTTAGCGATTTGCAACAATATATTATAAAATTTGATCATATGTTACGTAATAAGGGGTCACAAGGGGCCAGAATGTGAAATCTTTGATGCTCTATATCTCAGAAAGGGGGAATACTTTGATTAGCAATACTGAAGAAAAGATGGTCAGAATCATGCTCTAAAGAATATGCATACTTTGAATTTTTGTAAAATGGCCCCATTCAGGACTTGTAGCGATGGCCCCTTAATATTTCTATTTAGCATATCTCCATAACGGAAAGAAATCTCTGAATAAGTGTTGAACAAAATGTCTTCAAAATCATAAGACCTTTCATTTCATATCAAGAAAAAGGGGCTGACCCTTCAAATTAGGGGCTCAGAGGGGCCAGAAGTCTTTTATCTATAACTCTCTAATGATCAATATTTTATTATACCTTACTGAAGCAAAAGTATTCATCTTAGCGATTTGCAACAATATATTATAAAATTTTGATCATATGTTACGTAATTAGGGGTCACAAGGGGCCAGAATATCAAATTTTTGATACTTTATATCTCAAAAAGAGGGAATATTTTGATAAGCAATACTGAACAAAAGATGGTCAGAAGCATGCTCTAAAGAATAAGCATACTTTGAATTTTTGTAAAACGGCCCCTTTAATGATCAATATTTTATAATACATAACTAAAGCAAAAATATTCATCAACAAAATTAAATAAAATTTTGATCATACGTTACGTAACAAGGGGTCTTTGATGCTCAGGATATTGTTATATAAATCAGAAGAATTAAATTAAATCAAGTAAAACTTAATGCCATTCTCATTGTACAAATATTTCAGTCAAAATCATTTCTCATCGTATCGAGAAATTCAACGGAAGACCTACCCGTTGCTCGCAACGAGATCTCATCTAGTTATTATTATTTTTTTCTGTCCGTCTTTTTTTGCAGACGATTTCTCAGAGATGCTTGGACGGATTTATGTGAAATTTTCAGGGATGATGTATTGTTGTGAGATGTGTATTATTTCATCATGTATATTATTAGTAACATTAAGTTTCTTGAACATTCCAGAGTGGTCAAAATGTTTGGTCATTTTTTTCTAGAACATTCTTGAACTTTGTTTATGTCTAGAACTTTCCAGGAATATCATGTATTTACAATTTCTAGAATATTCTAGATTTATGATACTGTATCAATACATGTACCCTGTCAATTCGATGCATAGATACTCTTGTCGTATGAGCACCATTGAGTTACAACTGGGATATATTTTCACTGGGACATTGTGTGCAGCAACGGACACTCTGATGTATGTATTTTTAGATTTTTGCTAAGTTTGTACTTAATGATTTGTATATTACTGTAAATAAATTATTGTTAAGTTTAAACTGTGTGATTGATCTTTGCTGGCATTTAGGGTTATTCTGACCCATAACAGAATTGGGGGCTCGTCCGGGATCAAGAATTTCTTGCACTTTTGCAGTTTATTGTCAGAATTTTGTTAATTACATTGTTAAATTTGACTATAAGCCAGCAAAAATCAACATGGTATTTTCGGTCACAAACTTTCTTAGTTCGCCAAGTGTTCAGGTTTTTGATACGTTAAAAAAGGATGACTTGATCGCATTAGGTTTGCATTTTGGGTTAGATGTTAAATCCTCTCAGAGAAAGCAAGACATTAGAATTAAGGTTGCAAACAAACTAGTAGAAGAAAACATCTTTGAAAAATACGATCTTCCAGAATATACAGTTAGATCAGAGTTAGGCTCTTATAAAATGACAGACTATCAGTTTCAATTAGAGTTAGAGAAAAGGCGATTTGAAAGACAAGAGCGAGAAAGAGATAGAGAAAGAGAAGAACGAGAGCGTGAACGAAAATTTGAATTAGACAAATTAGCAGCAGAAAGAGAAGAGCGAGAAAGAGAGCGTGAAATGAACTTTGAATTAGAGAAATTAAAATTACAAAACCAACCACAACCGTCATTTGTCAAGAACGAATTTGACGCAGCAAAAAATATTAGGTTAGTTCCGAAATTTCAAGAAAAATCTGTAGACAAGTATTTTCACCAATTCGAGAAAGTCGCAGAAAATCTTAAATGGCCACAACACGTTTGGTCAACAATGTTACAAAGTGTACTGGTTGGCAAAGCAGCTGAGGTTTACTCTGCACTAGGGGTAGCTGAAAGTTCAGACTATGAGAAGGTCAAAGCAGCAATATTAAAAGCATATGAATTAGTACCTGAAGCGTATAGGCAAAAGTTCAGAAAGTATAGAAAGTTTGATAATCAAACATTTGTTGAATTTTCACGAGAGAAAGAAGATTTATTCGATCACTGGTTTAGATCTAAGAAACTTGATAAAACTTTTGCTAATTTGCGCCAAGTCATCCTGGTAGAAGAGTTTAAGGAATGTGTTACTCAAGATTTGAAAACACATCTAGAAGATAAGAATGTGAAAACTCTTGAAGAGGCAGCAGTCATATCTGATACTTATGCTCTGTCTCATAAAAAAAAATTTTGTATCAAGATCTCAGACTAGCAGTAATTCTACAAATTCAGACACATATAAAAAGAGTGGTTCAGGGTCTCAGTCTTTCACAAGTTCCCAGTCTCCATCCCAAGGTGGTTCTAAGTCCGGTCCAGGACGTTTTGAAGGATCTTCTGGAATAGGGTCGCTTCCTACTTGTAGTTATTGTAAGAAAAAAGGTCATCTGATCAGTGAATGCTTTAAACTTAAGAGAAAAAATGATTTTGATAAAACTCAACCACATGCTTGTGCGGCAGTTAGAGGTGATAGAGAAACCTTAGTTTCGATTTGTTCTGACACTCCTGATGTCCAGGGTTCACAGTCCAGTTCTATTGATTCTATGGAGGATTATAAGCTCTTTATGTCTCAGGGATTTGTTTCACTCGGTGACTCTAGCGAAATAAAACCTGTCCAGATTTTGAGAGATACTGGTGCTGCACAGACGTTATTGTTAGAGGGCGTGCTTCCTTTGTCTGAGCAGACTTCTACTGGTGGGTCAGTTTTATTACAGGGTGTGGAGCTAGGCGTCATCGATGTTCCCCTGCATAGAATTAGTTTGAAGTCAGATTTAGTTACTGGACCTGTTATCGTAGGTGTTCGACCTACTCTTCCCGTTCCAGGCATTTCTTTGTTGCTAGGCAACGATTTAGCTGGTGGAAAAGTTGTACCAGATCCTATAGTTTGTGAGAAAATCACTCCAGATGTCATGTGCGATGATGAAGATGATGACATTTATCCAGCCTGTGCTGTTACTAGAGCGATGGCCAGAAGACGAGAAATGGAGGCAGACCATGCTCCAGCCTTTGAGTTTGAGACGAATTCCTCTGTTGATATTGATTTGAATGACACTTTCTTATCTGACCTTGATGGCACTCAAACAAACATGGAACCACACAATATCAAGAAGTCGGTGACGAAGGAACCTTTATCAAAATTTAGTGGTAATGAAGATGAGTCAAATCTACCAGAAAGCCAAGGCAAGGACATCCTCAGCCGAGAACGTTTACTCTCTGAACAACATAAAGACCCAGATATCATTCAACTTAGTAAGAGGGCACTTCCACCAGAAGAGGCTACTAAAGTTGGAGAATGCTTCTATATGAAAGATGGCATCCTTATGCGAAAATGGCGACCACCTGACGCTTCCCCAGATGAAGTGTGGCGTGTTGTTCACCAGATAGTGGTCCCCGCTGCTTATCGTCGAGATGTCATGAGTTTAGCTCACGATACACCTATGGCTGGTCATTTAGGTATCAATAAGACTTATAATAGGATTTTGAGTCATTTTTATTGGCCTAAGCTAAGAAAGGACGTTTCTGAGTTTTGCAAGTCATGCCATTTCTGTCAGATGGTAGGTAAACCAAATCAGAAGATACCATCTGCTCCTCTCCAACCCATTCCAGCTTTTGAAGAACCGTTTAGTCGAGTGTTGGTGGATTATGTAGGACCTTTGCCTAGGACTAGGTCAGGAAACCAGTATTTACTTACCATTATGTGTACATCCACTCGATTTCCTGAAGCCATACCTCTTAGGAATATAAAGGCAAAGAGCATAGTTAAGGCCCTAACCAAGTTTTTCAGTTTTGTAGGAGCACCCAAGGCAATTCAGTCGGATCAAGGCTCAAATTTTATGTCGGGGTTGTTCCAGCAAGTCATGCATGAGTTGGGTATTAGGCAGTATCGATCAACTGCTTATCATCCTGAGTCCCAGGGAGCGCTAGAACGTTTTCATCAAACCCTAAAAACAATGCTGAAGACCTATTGTTACCAGTATGAAAAAGACTGGGATGAAGGGGTTCATCTTGTACTATTTGCTGCACGAGAAGCAGTCCAGGAGTCTCTTGGGTTCAGTCCTTTTGAATTGGTGTTCGGTCATACAGTTAGAGGTCCTTTGAAATTGTTAAAGGAGAAGTGGCTGACTGAGACTAGTGATCTTAATCTTTTAGATTATGTGTCTGATTTCAAAGAAAAACTTTACAATGCTTGTAAATTAGCACAAGAAAATTTGAAGAGTTCTCAGATGAAAATGAAAATGTGGTATGACAAAGATGCCAGAAATAGGGTGTTTAAACTAGGTGATAAGGTTCTTGTATTTTTACCTATTCCTGGTCATCCTTTACAGGCCAGATTTTATGGCCCTTATGAAATTGAAAGCAAGATCAGTGATGTAAACTATGTAGTTAAGACACCAGGTCGACGTAAAGAGAAACGGGTTTGTCACATTAACATGTTAAAAGAGTATTTTGAAAGGTGTGACCGAAACTCTGTAAAGCCAGTTTCCACTTTAGCCAATGCTAAGACTGTTCAAAATTGTATTGAAAGTGATACGAGTGTAGAGATGAATGATAAAGATTGTAATCAGAGTGTTCGTTTGAAAAACTCAGAAGTTTTGGCTAATTTGGATGCCAAACTTGGACATTTGAACATTCACCAAAAAGAACAAGTTAAAAACTTGATGAATGAGTATCATCAAATCTTTTCGGATGTTCCAAAGAAAACTAATGCAGCTTGTCATGATGTCATAGTGAGTGACGTTCTGCCTATCAAACAACATCCGTACCGTCTGAATCCAATAAAATTGCAGTACCTAAGAAGGGAAGTGCAGTACATGTTGGACAATGACATTGTTGAACCTAGTAAAAGTGATTGGAGCTCACCATGTATTCTTGTACCAAAACAGGACGGTTCGTACCGATTATGTACAGACTATAGAAAGGTGAATTCTGTTACTAAAACTGATTCATTTCCAATACCTAGAATCGATGACTGTATCGACCGCATTGGAAACGCCAAATTTGTCAGTAAATTTGACCTGTTGAAAGGCTACTGGCAAGTACCGTTAACAGAAAGAGCAAAAGAAATATCTGCTTTTGCTACACCAGATGGACTTTACCAGTATAAAGTAATGCCTTTTGGCATGAAAAACGCACCGGCTACATTCCAAAGGATGATTCACTCCCTCCTTCAAGACCTCGAGGGATGCGAGGCCTACATTGATGATGTCGTCATATACAGCGACACATGGGACGAACATCTCCGAATCATGCGTGCTTTATTTGACATTTTAGCTAAAGCAAACTTAACTGTGAACCTTGAGAAGAGCGAATTTTGTCATGCTTATGTAGAGTATTTAGGTCATAAAGTAGGTCAAGGTTATGTTACACCCATTATGGCTAAAGTGGAAGCTATTGCAAAGTTCCCGATTCCTACAAACAAGAAAGAGTTAATGAGGTTTTTGGGCATGGCTGGGTTTTACAGAAAATTTTGTCCAAATTTTTCCTCAGTTGTAAGTCCACATACAAATCTTTTACAAAAGAGGGTTAACTTTGAATGGACAAAGGACTGTGAAAAATCATTTCATAAAATCAAATCTGTCCTTATGAGCAACACAGTTTTGTCAACTCCAGATTTTTCTAAGCAGTTCAAGCTTACTGTTGATGCTAGTGATGTTGGAATCGGGGCAGCTTTGTTTCAAGAACATAGTGATAAGGTAGATAGAGTTGTTTCTTATTTTTCAAAGAAACTTACAAAATGTCAACAAAAGTATTCCACCATTGAAAAGGAATGCCTTGCTTTGTTGTTAGCGTTACAGCATTTTGATGTTTATCTGAATGTTACTTTGCATCCAATTCTTGTATATACGGATCACAACCCGCTGACATTTTTGCATAAATTGTCAAACAAGAATCAAAGACTGACTAGATGGAGTTTGTTGTTACAAGAATACAACATAACAATTATGCATATCAAAGGCAAAGACAATGTTATTGCAGATGCCTTGTCCAGAGTATCGTGAACATATATGATTTTGTATTAATGTACATATATTTCATTTTAAAAATATAAGTTTTCATTGACATTCAAACTTTTTAAGGGGGGAGGTGTTGTGAGATGTGTATTATTTCATCATGTATATTATTAGTAACATTAAGTTTCTTGAACATTCCAGAGTGGTCAAAATGTTTGGTCATTTTTTTCTAGAACATTCTTGAACTTTGTTTATGTCTAGAACTTTCCAGGAATATCATGTATTTACAATTTCTAGAATATTCTAGATTTTTGATACCGTATAAATACATGTACCCTGTCAATTCGATGCATAGATACTCTTGTCGTATGAGCACCATTGAGTTACAACTGGAATATATTTTCACTGGGACATTGTGTGCAGCAACGGACACTCTGATGTATGTATTTTTAGATTTTTGCTAAGTTTGTACTTAATGATTTGTATATTACTGTAAATAAATTATTGTTAAGTTTAAACTGTGTGATTGATCTTTGCTGGCATTTAGGGTTATTCTGACCCATAACAGAATCATGATCTGAACTTGATACATTTTTTTTAATTTTTGGAAATTTACTTCTGGTCGGGAATTATCGCCCTTTAATCGCATTTTAGTGAACATTTTGTCCGGATAAAAACTCAAAAACGGCAATAGTTAGAGTGCTGAAATTTTCAGCGATTATAGTTGGCACATTTTAGTTTTGTACCTATACTTTCAAATCTTCCGGACCTGTTCAGTATGGAAGCTCGGTAGGGTCGAAATTTAGGGCATAAATGAAAAGTGAATTTTCGAGACATTTTGTATCATATCTTTTAAAGTATATTTATTTTGTGAAAACATACTGAACAACATTTTTGCAGAAGAACAAGATCTTGTATATGATAGCACCAAAAAAGCGCTGACTCATCAAATTAGGGAGAAAAAGGGGCCAAAAGGCTTTAATAAA
Organism: Saccostrea cuccullata; assembly: GCF_032062105.1. NCBI lineage: Eukaryota > Metazoa > Mollusca > Bivalvia > Ostreida > Ostreidae > Saccostrea > Saccostrea cuccullata. The sequence continues at coordinate 18,925 of NW_026934608.1, read as the reverse complement.
TAACTCTTTAGACGTCAATATTTTGTTAAACATTACTGAAGCAAAAATGTTTATCTTAACAATCTACAATTATATTATAATTTTAATGTCGTAAGAAACATAATTAGGGGCCACAAGGGGCCAAAATGCTTAATCTTTGACGCATAATATCTCAAAAGTCGAAAATATTTTGATAAGTAATATTGAACAAAAGATCTTCAACATAATATTCTAAATAATATGCAACCTTTCATTTTTTGCTAAACGTCCCCATTAAGGATTTGAAGGGTTGGCCCCTAAATATTTCTTTTGCAAACAATTCGAAAACGAAAGAGAATCTCTGAATAGTTGTTGAACAAAAAGTGTTCAAACTCCCATGAGGTTTAAGATAAAATCAAGAAAAAGGGGCTGGACTCTCGAATTAAGGGCCGAGAGGGGCCAAAAGTCTTCAATCGATAACTCTCTAGCAGTCAATATTTTGTAATACATTACTGAGCAAATATGTTTATCTCAACAATCTACAACTATATATTATAATTTTAATGTCGTATGAAACATAATTAGGGGCCACAAGGGGCCAGAATGCTTAATATTTGACGCATTAAATCTCAAAAGTCGAAAATATTTTGATAAGTAATATTGAACAAAAAATATTCAAAATAAAGTTCTAAAAAATATGCAACCTTTCATTTTTTGCTAAATGTCCCATTAAGGAGTTGAAGGGTTGGCCCCTAAATATTTCTTTTGCAAATTACTCGAAAACGAAAGAGAATCTCTGAATAGTTGTTGAACAAAAAGTGTTCAAAATCCTAAGAGGTTTAGGATAACATCAATAAAAGGGGGCTGGACACTTGAATTAAGGGCCGAGAGGGGACAAAAGTCTTCAATCGATAACTCTTAAGCAGTCAATATTTTGTAATACATTATTGAAGCAAAAATGTTTATCTCAACTATCTACAACTATATATAATGATTATAATAATGCATGGTGCATAACAAGGGGCCACAAGGGGCCAAAATGCGAAATTTTTGACATTTTATATCTGAAAAGTGGGAAATATTTTGATAAGTAATATTGAACAAAATATGTTAAAAATAATGTTCTTAACAATATGCAACCTTTCATTTTTTGCTAAACGTCCCCATTAAGGAGTTGAAGGGTTGGCCCCAAAATATTTCTTGAGCAAATAACTGAAAAACGAAAGAGAATCTCTGAATAGTTGTTGAACAAAAAGTGTTCAAAATCCTTAGAGGTTTAAGATAAATTGCAGAAAAAGGGGCTGAAAACTCAAACTAAGGGCCGAGAGCGGCCAAAGTCTTCAATCGATAACTCTTTAGCAGTCAATATTTTGTTATACATTACTGAAGCAAAAATGTTTATCTCAACAATCTACAACTACATATTATGATTTTAATGTAGCATGGTGCATAATAATGAGCTATAAGGGGCCAAAAATAATGTTTTGAACAATATACAAGCATTCATTTTTTCCTAAACGTCCCAATTAAGGAGTTGAAGGGTTGGCCCCTAAATATTTCTTATGCAAATAACTCAAAAACTAAAACGAATCTCTGAATAGTTGTTTAACAAAAAAGTGATCAAATTCCTGAGAGCTTTAAGATGATATGAAGAAAAAAGGGCTGATCCGTAATATTAGGGGCCATGAGGGGCCAAAAGTCTAAATTTAACTCTTTAATGTTCAATGTCTTTTTACAGATTATGGAGACAAAATCGTTCCTCTTCACAATCTTTATCATTATTTAAGAATGAAATATCAATCAAAATCTTATCTCATCTCATCAAGAATCGGACGGAAGACCCACTCGTTGCTCGCAACGAGATCGTATCCAGTTATTATTCTTTTTTTTCTTACCGATTTTGTGCACGCAAGTTCTTGGAAAGGGCTTGGTCGATTTTCACAAAACTTTTAGATCTGATAGATATTGATCTGAACCTTATTGGAAATTTTTTATGAGTACGTCGTCACTTCCAGTCGTGAGATATGGACGATTTACTGATTTTTAGAGGGTCAGCTTGTCCGGGCAATCACTCAAAAACGAATGAAGATATTGGCTTGACATTTTCAGTGAAGGTAGAGGAAGGATTGCTTAATTGCTTTTTTGAGTCTATATCTTTCCAGCGCAAAAGGTGTTGAAGCTCGCCTAAGCCGAAAAATAGGCTGGGAAATATCTCGCAAAATTTAACACGTTTTCTCTGATATCTTGATACCTGTCAATAATTTGTTATAAGATATATAATTAAAGTTGTGCAGAATTAGATTTTTTTCATTTGGTATGAAGAAAAGGGGTGTGACCTCACAAATAAAGGGCAAAGAGGGGCCAAAAGTTTTTTATCTATAACTCTTCATTTATCACTTTTTTTGTTATGAATAACGGAAGCAAAAATGTATATCATAACAATCTGCATCAATGCATTGTAACATTTTGATAATATGTTATGTAATTAGGGACCATTAGGGGACAAAATGCTCAATCTTGGAATCTTTATATCTCCAAAAGGGGAGATATTTTAATAAGCAGTATTGAATAAAAGATGCTCAGAATCGTCTTTTAATCATTATACAACCATTCTATATATGCAAAAATGTCCGATTAAGGATGTAAATTTTTTCTATCCTACATAGCTCGAAAACGAAAGGAAATATCTGGATAGCTGTTGAACAAAAACAATCTTTAAAATTAAAAACCTCATTGGATAGGAAAAAAGGGTCTGACCCCTCAATAAGGGGCTCTTAGGGGCCAAAAGAATTTCTTCCATAACTACATTAATCTAATACTTTTAAAAAAAGTAAAGAATTAAATCAAAAGAGAGAAGTCTTGATATCATTATGATCAAACAAAGATCACCATCAAAATCGTATCTCATCTTGTCGAAAATTCGGTCAGAAGACCTACTCGTTGCTCGCAACGACTTCTCATCTAGTTTATTTATATTTTTGCAATAAATCAAAATTGTTAATTTCTTATTTCACCCATTAACATTATGTTCCCTTGTTATTCAAATTGAGATAAAGATTGGTCTAGGTTTGCTTATGCTCGTTAGAAAATATTTTATTGTTACATATATCACAACGCAAAATAGAGAAAACGTTCCCTTCAAATTTCTATTGAATTCGGTTACAGAAGATCAAATTTTCTAACTTTTTTTTTTACAGCATACAGGATGTTAAGCAACAAATCATATTCTATCAGTGGCGTTTAAAACGTGAGAATGAGATAGAATGATATAATTTTTTTTCTTATCCTTTTCTACAGAAATTGATCTCAACAGTTTATTTGCGTTCCGTGCAAATGTCTTGACATTTGACGATAAGGAAAAACTCATTTGATGATAATTAGACACCTGTGACGTATCAGAACTGGAATTCTAACGACGTGAGATGGTATTTGACCCAACCATTGGCCTCCTTTTGACATATCATAACGAAGGTAGGTGGCGCTGGGTGACTGAGAGGAACTACACGTACTATACAGAAGAAGACGCACTAAAACGTCCCTTTATTTGTGAGGATTCTCCATTTTATTTGGAGCCTGAAGAGTGTTTTGTAACATAATGTTTCATTTTATTTCAATTAAAATAAACATTTAGACTATTATTTTTTTTTATAATTTTATTTAACATGTTGTAAAAAGTTCTAGATAATTAAAAGGAGTCTTCTCAAGTTTATCTAGTATATTCATCTCTTTGGAAGAGATCTAGATCCATCCTCATGATTTTGAATAAGTTATGAATTGCATGTGCATGGGGACAGAATATACGTTATATTATGGTGTCTCGTTATCTTTTCAAGGAAACTTACAACTCAGATCTTCTCTCATTATACGTATAACTTTTAAGCACAAACTGAGAAAGTGCTTTTTATTAATTTTTATGCACTTGTAATCCAAGAATCCGGGACAGATATATCTTCTTCTGCCTGTGATGTTTTTTTTTTTATTTACCTGTAAGTGGATAAATAAGACTAAATTACCCTGACTATTACGTCAAATTGGTTTCAGCTATGCATTTCATATATCACAGGTGTAAAAAAAAATATGAAAGGACGTTTAACTGAGTTAAAATATTTTATTTGACATTTTGACCTTCATTTTGGAATTTGCCTCTTTTGAAAAATTTTCTTTAATTTAAATCTCGGTCATTTGAGCTATGGTTTAAATATTTCACTTGTGTATTCCATGTGTATAAACGTTTCTTTGGGTACAAGTATTCGTTACATTTTAACGTTGACTACTAAGTTTGATTCGTTTTTGAAGACAATTTCAAAAATTTTATCTTTACCATAACTAATTTAACGGGTTTTTTCCATGTGTAAGAACTTCTGTCGTATTTCTTTAGTTTTATTATTTTTTTTTGTTGACATTTTTACTTTGAACTTGAAGTTTGGCTAACTTTTAAAGAAATTTTGAGCCGAGAATGTCAATCGGTTGATTTGTTTAGGTATGTATACATGTAGGTTTAAGCTGGTAATAAATTACAAAAATATTCACGACCTTTTTTTTTTTATGTAAACCAATAATAATACACAAGATTTTATTTTATTTACGAGTTGTCATAGGAGTGAAAAAGTAAGTCTACAACGATTAATATCTGTGACGATAACCATGCGGGTATTGTAAAGCCAATTTTTAATATTAAAAAAAAAGTTTCAGATATAAAATCTGTCTATTATAAAATGATTATTATATATAAGCGGATACACATTTGATCTGTAAAAGTGCATTCATGGACACACACTTTGAACGTTTGTTATGTCAAAAAGATATAATTTTTAACCAAACATGCATTTTCGATATTCTTTTTTTACAACCTTGATTATATTGAGATGATTTTATGACTTAAAATTGATGAAATTTGAATCAAGTTTAATTTTTGTTTCGTGTCGATGTTATTAATAATATTTTCTGTGGAATTTTAAATTTTTAGAGGAGACCTAAGGCCTGTATAAAAGATACAACTGAGCGAGCGCTCGTGAACATTTCTGTTGGAGGTATGCAGATGTTCGCCCTGTTGAAAAGGTATCAGGTTTCCCCTGCGGGTTAAGGACTAGTATTATTGATGCAATACTCTCAGAATGCTTGTTATTTTAGATTCTTTTAAGTCAAAGATATGCAGAACACTTAATTATTTCTGAATAACTTGATGTTATTGTTTTAAAGGTAGATAAGCAGGGGACCAATGAAAAAGATCCGGCCTGCAGTAACTGGTTACGATTTGTCAAGTCTTCCTCAATATAACAACAGGAAATATCATCCCTATCACGTGCGAGGGTATCATCTTCTATATGACGTCACGTGACGTACAGCGGGGTGAAGAGCTTCCGGTCTGGCATGGTGACGGATATGGGAGGTTTTTAGGCGTAAACCGCATACATCCGGGTAATTAAAGAATAAAGTAGATGTTATGGCTTAAACAATCTAGTTATCATATAATTTTACCATATACAATGTGGTTCTCAACAATTTTCATTGCATGCTGTTGTTTCTTTGGGGTATTTAAGGCGTAAAACACAAACACCTGGGTATATAATTATACAATTTATACATAACATGCCTTAATTTTTTTTGGTCAAATTTCTCTAAAATGCAATCGATTAAAAAAATGATACTCTTTCATAAAAAATTATGAAGATTATATTTAAACACCTTTGATAAAAAGTGAGATATGTTTTTATATTTATTTTTTTTTCTTGGGGGGGGGGGGGGGGGGGCTTTCTACAAATCCAATTTTAAACTGATTAAAAAACTGCACATGAAATCTGGAAAATATACTTTTGCAATGTATCAAATTTGTTAATTTCTAATTTCCTTATTTTGGAATCGAGCAGTACCTAAAGGTACTTATTTTCCTTTCTTGTTCAAATTGTAATAAAGTTTGGCCAGGGTTTGCTTATGCTTGTTAGAAAATATTCTACTGTTACATATACCATGAGGCAAAAAAGGATACATCCTCTTTGAATGCAAGTGAGTTAAGGCTACATATGGAGTTTTCTATGCAAAATAATTAATTAAGACCCATTATTACTATACATACTGAAAAGAAAATGTTAGGAATAGTTTTCTTATACATTCTAGGTACCCACGATATGCAACTGCATGTACACATTATGACGTCATATCACGACGTCATCGACCTTTACTACACATTTTCATAAGAAACATCAACAAAATCGCTTCTGCGACAGGGCATACCTTACTTTGTTTTACAAAATATCCCAAAGATTTAAGATATTGCTGCACAAATGTCGACACTGCAATTGTTTAGTTACTATTCGTGCAGTTCTAAGTTGAAACAGGATAAAACTGTACAGTCCAGTGTAAGTTAGTAAAATTTTTATTGATTGAAGAAAAGTCTAGGATTTGTGCAGCAATTTTAATAATTTGAAGAATATTCTCCTTAATATTAGACTTTATTTATTTAAAATTAAATAGTATATGCTCTTGCGCCGACGTTGTTTTGTTAATATGTTATATTACCTTGAATTTGAAAGAACTATGACGTCATAATATGACGTCATAATGTGCACTTGCAATAATACACTGTGTGTACTTAGTATGTATAAGAAAATCAATTTGAATTTTCTTTGTACATAAAATATAAAATAAATGCATTTTTATTAGCTCATTTGCATAGAAAAAACATATCTAGCCTTAACTCACTTGCGAAGGTCTAACGAATTTTGATACAGCAGATAAAATTTTAAATTCTTTTAGAGTATACAGGATGTTAAGCAACAAATCCGTTTGTATCGGTGGTGTTTGAAACTTGAGGATAATATTTTTTTTTCTTGTCTTTTTTTTCAGAAGTTGATCTTAAAGGTTCATTTGCATTTCGTGCCAATGTTTTGACATTTGACGACAATGAAAGACTCATTTTTGATAATTGGACACCTGTGTCGTATCAGAACTTGAATCCTAACGACGAGAGCGAGACAGCAGTTAACCCAATCTTTGGCCTCCTTTTTGCTTACCATAACGACAGTAGGTGGCGCTGGGTGACTTAGAGAAACTACACGTACTATACAGGAGAAGACGGACTGCAACTTCCCTTTATTTGTGAGGATTCGCCGTTTTATTTAGAGCCAGAAGAGTGTTTTGTTATACAATGTTTCATTCTCTTTAAATTAAAATAAACATTTGCAACTATTATTTTAATTTCTTTAAGAATGTTGTAAAAAAAAGACTTAATACTAGTAATTATAATGAGTCTTCCAAAGTTCATGAAATATATTCGACTCATCAGAAGAGATCTAGATTTATCCTAATGATTAAAAAAACTATGATTAGCATGGAGACAGAATGTGTATTATATTGTGACGTCTCGATATCTTTGTGAAGAGACTTAAACTTAGATCTCTTCTCCCCATAGTATACAATATTTTATTTTACACAGTAAATTAAAATAGATTAAAATAATCATTTTTTATGCACCTGTTATTCAAGAATCAAGGGCATACATATTATCCTATGACGGTCGGTCCGTTTTCCGTTTGTTGTCAGATGATCTGTGCAATTGATATCATACTTTTCATGCTCATATCTTTTGACAAGACTTTCTTGAATACCACTAAAATTTACCTTGAACTTTTGGATTTGACCTTCTTTTAAAAATCTAAAAAAAGTTTAACCTTGGCCGTAGCCACTCATTGCAAGCTCAAGGGATTTACTACTTTACTTGTTTATCTCTTGTGGTAAGAGCTTCTCTTGAATACGAATATTTTAATCCATAACTTGGACCCCAGACTTTGACCTTCTTTTAAAAAAACTTTGGTTATGACTTTTGAATGGTTGATTCTGTGACTTTTATATTTCACCTTTGTACTCTTTGTGAAATTTCTTTGGGCATCATTTATATTGAATCATTGGCCTTGTCCAGTTTGCCCTACTTTCGAAAATATTTAGCTTTGGTCATAATTTTTGAAGTGTTGCTGATTTTCTGGTTTTCATTATAAAAGGTAGATTCATTGTAAGAAATTTTTCTTTTGGTACCAAACTATTGACCTTGGTGTATGACCTGCAAACGACAACATCCATCATAATTTGCTATACGAGAGCACCTTTGTTTAACAAACACATCTTGAATTCTTATCATTAGCTCCTAAAAACTTTTCCAATTTATTTAACTAAAAATTCTATGTTGTAATGTATACTTTTTGGGGGATACATGTGTGTATGTACCATAGTCTACACATCGCATGATAGAGGATGACTTGTCTTAACATACATATCGATGTTTGTGTCATTATTAAGCACTAGCTGAATCCCTTTTTATTAGATGCAGTCTCATAATTGCAAAGGTATTTGCAAACATATTGATTAATGTTAGCTTAGTTTTATTTGCAAAGACAGCTGCAGATATAAGATAGCATCTTTTAGAAAACAATGAGTCAGTGCTTATATTTTTACTTTTTCTAACTCCTTGTCCATTTTGCAAATTTGAATTATTATTTAGAATACTTGAATTATCTCTAAGTTGAAATCAGTTTAAATGATTTTAATTTTTGATTTTCGCTAATGACTTTGATTTTGCACGGCATTGAATGTTTGTGACGTCAGGATAAAACACCTATTACACATTTTTTTACCCTCGATCTGTTTTATGGTGTTTTGATGTTAGGAAAAGAAAAATTGCAATATCGATATTAGTCTACGATAACGTATTTTGTGCATTCAAGAGCAGAAGAATTTATATCATATTCTTTTTTAAATGATTATCTGTAGCAATAAAAGATATTGATCTTCAGAAGATTTTTTTTAATCAACGCATATAATCTACTATAATTGCGAATCTAGTATCATTGCGTTTTCTGCCACACGTAAAATTTAAGCTATTTAAATATATCTATGGAATGATAAGATTTGTGGAAAGAAATATTCAGTACCTCTGACTTCATCCATTTAGCTTATTCAAGCTATTTAAATATATCTATGGAATAAGCTATTTAAATATATCTATGGAATAATAAGATTTGTGTAAAGAAATATTCAATACCTCTGACTTCATCCATTTATCTCATTCTTATTTTTGCATTTAAGGGGTGTTTGTATAGTAGATTAATGGATTAATAAATGCTCATCCATTCAAAATACTACATGGATGGAAAAAGATAAAAAATATTCTTTTAGAGTAGCATAATCTTAGACGTATTATGCTGCAAAACAAGAACATCAAGTATAATAAATAGTTTTCTATAATCGTCTTGAAATCTTTATTACAATGAACCTGTTTTATCTGACATACATGGGGAGCAGATTACAACTGTATGTGTCGTAATAAACACAGTGTAGTATTGCTGAGCGTAATGATCAAGGACATAAGTATAGATAAATATATGAGAAATGAAATTAAATGGCAGTATTTTGCCTATGTGTCGGATTAAACAGGTTCCACTGTAATAGATTTAAGAATAAAGCAATCTTCATCCTAATTACCTGTCCAGAGGTCTTCTTTAATCAATGTTTGTAAATAAACAAAATATTTCTAATTTCAAATTTATTACAAAACATGTTCGTCATTTTTGCTTAATACATTCAGAAGAAAAAAATTACTATAATTTATTCTTTAAAAATATAGTCCATTGCCTCTTTTCTGTACAGAAAACATATCTATTTACAAGTTTGTCACTTGATGTCAATATTTATTTAAAGAAAATTTAAAATAACTGCGAAAAACAATAATTTAAGGTACGCTCTTTTGGATCATGAAGGGAATCCTAATTCATTGATGGTCTTTCACCTGTTTAAAATAAGAATTAAAAAAAAATAAGAACTGAATTAATGCATCACAGTTATAATAGCATATTTTTTTAATTAAAAAAAAACTTTTATAACTGAAATTTTCACAGTAATACAAAAACAAAAAGGAATATTGTTATTAAGATATGATGTAGTTTACCTAGTGACGTTTTATCATCATCTTGGTGCCCGTTACTGATGTTCCACTCCGTACTGTGGGAGACCAAGGAGCGGACCAGCGGCCGTTTTCCGGGTTCCAGGGACCGTTAAGGAAGACGTAGTGACAAGCGTTAAACCACCAGCCTCCTCTACGGTCATGGGTAGCAGCACAGTGATCATTATTTTTGTCATTATCCCTGTCTGGGGTTGAGAAGTACATCCCAGACAGATCATGGCGGTTTCTCATGCTGTCTCCTGAAATACAATATTATAACAATATAAATAGACACAACAGTCATCGCCAGTCATCTGTCATTATCTTCTCATGCTGTCTCCTGAAATACAATATTATAACAATATAAATAGACACAACAGTCATCGCCAGTCATCTGTCATTATCTTCTCATGCTGTCTCCTGAAACACAATATTATAACAATATAAATAGACACAACAGTCATCGCCAGTCATCTGTCATTATCTTCTCATGCTGTCTCCTGAAAAACAATATTATAACAATATAAATAGACACAACAGTCATCGCCAGTCAATCTGTCATTATCTTCTCATGCTGTCTCCTGAAATACAATAGAATAACAATATAAATAGACACAACAGTCATCTCCAGTCAATCTGTCATTATCTCTGTCTGGGGTTGAGACAGATCTCTGTAAGAATGTCCAGTGTCTAAAATAGCGTTAGTGTAAAAGTAAACAAAAGGAATCACGGGGATTATTGATGTATATATATTCTATTTGATTGTCGATGATTTAATTTCACTTGTATCAAGCAATTTCATTTGCTGAATCATTCAGAGGAACATATAATATTATGAATAACATAACTTGCCTAAGTCACAATGAGTAACGTCAAAAACGTATTACTCCGCTTAACATTACTTTTTAAATAATGCTCAATTTGTAGCCTTATTCTAGAGGAAAAATTGTCTCATTGTCTACACTGAAATGAAATTATAAAGAATAAAGCTAATTTCAACATATGTTATACGATATAAAAAAAACATGGGGCAGTTTACGCGTTTTTTATAGACCGCTTCGCGGTTTATAAAGCGTAAACTGCTCCAAGTTATATTATAATGTATAACATAAGTTAAAATTAGCTTCATTCCTTAAATTATAATACTGAGGTACTTCTAAGTTAGACGGCTTTAGATGCGGGAAAGATCGATGATATTTATATAGTTCAGACCTAGAATCTCTGGTGTCTATCATACTGGCACCTGCAGAATAAGAGAAAATATATAACAATATAATTATTGATTTACACTTAACACTGAAGTACATGTACGTCTGAGATACAAAGTTTAACATGTTGTTTCTTGTAAAGAGAGATAAAAAGATACAAGCCAAAAAAACACTGCGCAATTCATATAGCAAACTCTCTAGTGTAACAATGAACCACAGACATGTAACAGCTTCAAAACATTTTTTTTTTTTTGGGGGGGGGGTACCCGTACCTTAACCGGTCACTGGAAATATCAGAAAACATGAATAAAATGAAAAATAAAATATTCATATATGTCAGAGATCATGCCTTTAAAAATGTATATTTACATTCAGTGTAATTTTCTTTATCACAGCCATTAGAAATCCACGACGTTCAACTTTTTATAACACACAAAACACGCGAAACCTTGTCGCGTTAGAAAACACAAAAGGAACTACATGTTTCTTCAGTATTTAGGAATACCAAGATGCAAATTGTTTTGACTCAATTTCATTTAGAAATACTACATTTGTAAAATTAACATTAAATACGGCGAAAGTGCATTGAAAATTAATTTGTCATTTTATTTCCTCGCAATGTTTATTTGCGTTATTTAAATTTCCAACGTCACAAACGTCATGAACGGCTATTACGTTTGTCAAACACGCCAATACCGAAGGGCGCTAAGTTCACATTAAACATGAAGTTAATAAACAATTATGATAAAGAAAAAATTGGAGAATGTAAAAATAAGCATTGAATTTATATTTTGGATGTCCAATGCGCAGTATTCAATTTGTCAGCACAGCCAGGTGTTTTATAGGACCAAGGACATCCCAAAATATGAATTCAATGGTTAAATAAAATACAATACGAAGTAAATAATTAAAAATTTTGACGATATAAGATATGGTGTACCTGTAAATGTTTTGAATAAAATATACGTTTTGTAAATGTGAAATGTGTTGAGATGTTTAAAATATTCCATTTTAACTTTTTTTATTTTAATATATATTCGATCAAATATTTTTTTCTGTCATCAAAATTCCGTTTTTTTTTTTTTTTTTTTTTTTTTTTTTACATTTTAGATTAATGACGCTCTGTAAACTTTCTAAATTGTAAAAGCGAAAAAAGTGAAATATTTAAATTAGAATAAATTTCATTTAATAGAGAAAAAGTTATAGCAAATTTGAAACACACTGAAGTGTTCTGAATTTGTTATTTTTTTTAATTTGAATGTTTCCTGTAAAATAATTTTGTTTGAGCATGAAGCTTTCTGAAGATGTCGACATAATAAATCATTTACGCTCTGTAAACTTCCTGTCCTGTAGAAGTTAAAATTGAATTATTTAAGCATTGAATAGATATTTTGGGATGTCTTCGGTCCTATAATACACTTGGCCGTGCCGACGAATTGAATACTGCGCGTTAGCGCGGTATGATAATTTGTCGACAGGACCAGGTGTGTTATATGACCAAAGACATCTCAAAATATGAATTCAAAACTTAAATTTACATTCTTTAAATTTTCCTCTTCATAATTGTTTGCTTCTGTTATCTTTCATGTGAATTTAGCACCCTTCAAAACTGGTGTGCTTTGTAGACGTAAGAGCCGTTTGTGACGTTTGTGACGTCGAAAAGTTAAATAATGCAAACAAATAATGCCATGAAGAAAAGTGAAAAATTAAATTTAAATGCACATTTGTTGTTTTTTATGTAAATTCAATAGGATGAATTTTTTTTTAAATGAAATTGTGTAAAACAATGTACATTTGGTGTTCATAAAGTATTGAAATGCAAATAGTTCCTACTGTATATTCTAACGCGCGTGTTTTATAGAAATTTGAAAGTCGTCGATTTCTAATGAATTTCATACAGAAAATTACATTGAATGTAAGTATAAAAAATTATCAGGAAACCCAAGCTGAATAACAGTGTTTGAGAAAATGTAATTACTGGCTTAGTTTGTGGAATATAATTAACTTTCTTGAAATTTTAGCTATCTGACATTAACAAATTCAATATTTGCGGAATAAGTGAATTGAAGCGTGGAATAAATAAGATTTACAAGATGTCAGAAAAAACATATATTTTTTCAACAACTTAATAATCTTTCAATGTAAAAATGTATTTTTATAATAAAATACGGTATTAAACCCAATATTAAGACCGTAACGTGGAAACACTTACCTAAGGTCCCCGTGGCAGGTCCTGTAAGAAGGAGTTGATATTTTCCTGTTTCAACGGATACAGAGAATCTATCATACATTTCATACAGCGTTGTACCATTCTGTAGAGTTATGGTGACATACAGGGATGAGGTACCTTCTTTTGTTAATTGATGGATTACGTCAAGTCCTGTATTAAGATATATTCTTAATAATGATTCATAAAGCTTCCGTTAAATTACCTCACAAGACAGCACCGGGCCTCAAGACCACAAAATGAGAATAGACTTCAGTCAAAATTTCAAATCACTACTATTCTTTAAATATTTTTGATAATGTAACAATTATACACATTTGCAAAATACATAATTAGATCTAAAGATATTCAATATATGAAAGTGTTGACTTAAGTCGATTCTGCATTTATGGTCTTGAGGCTTAAAAACGTTTCTCTAATATTGACAAAACGGTAAAAATGTGGATTCAAGGTTCTATACAAAAATTTTTTGCTCCAACTTCAATTACTCGAGAGCTTTTCAGATGAATTTGTGATATTTATGTAGAAACCGTAAGATTCAAATAAGAAGATTGAAGTTGTTTGCATATTTTTAAAAAAATAAGGATGCATTAAAATGAATCGCTTAATACGAATTACAAAAGGTAAAAGAGAAACACTGTTATAGTGCTAGACAGTTTTCAGTCCAAAATATCTGAAATTTTTATGGTTTTTTTCATGTTGTAAGTAACAAGGTACAGTTTCAATACAAATTTATTCCTGTTCTTTTCAAAAATATGAAAGTAATATAAGAAATTTAAGATTTTTCAAAGCAGATTACATAATATATCCAAATTTTGAAGCAAGAGACGATGGCAGACACTATTTTCTGAAGTAAAATAAGCACAAAAATATCGGTAAGTCATTCTGAGGTTTTTCTGCATTATACTTAGAAATGTTCCAAATTAATGACGTCATAATTTCAGAATGTTCATCCTCCATGCCATATACTTTAATGATTTATCATATTCACCTACTCAACTATTGTTAAAGCCAATTTCATAACTTTTTAAGAACTATCAAGATATTGGGAACAATAATGTCCAATTAAACCGTATTTTCTTTTTTTTTTTATTTACCGGGTGGCAGTTAATGCAAAATTTACAACAGGACATTTTACCAACCATGAAAACCTACAATAACAAAAAATACTGCATGCATGGAAAAAGATGAAGGGTTTTCTTAATAGAAGCTTAATCTTACATGTATTGTGTTGCAAAACATGGAATCAAATATACATAATTATTTGTTTTATATATCTTAAAATCTTTAATATAATGAAACCTGTCTTACCCGGCATGTACGGGGAGCAGATTACAATTGTATGTGTCAGAATGAATAACATGTAGAATTGCAACGTTTAAAGATTGTGGACATAAGTAGAAATAAGACATGAAATAATGGTCGATATCACAGTAAAGCGTATTGGACAATTGTCGGATTAAACAAGTTCCATTGTAATAGGTATAACAATAAAGCAGTTTACATCCTAATTATCCGTCCAGACATCATCATTCATCAGTGTTTGAAAATAAGACGAAATAAAACACATGTAATATACATCTTTTACTAGTTACATTTGATAGTAAAAAATCCAATAATTTATTGGTTTTAAAAATAGTACACCGCCTTTATTGAAACCATTTTTTGGTTGCAAGTGTTCTCACTTCATGTCAAACATTATTTTTAAAAAGGACCTCGTGATGAAGATAAATTCAAAACCATCTTCCTCATCATAAATGATTTTTCTGATTGATGGGTGGTCGGTCATCTGTTAAAAATTAGGGGTGAAAATTATAATCAAATAATGGTTCACAGAAATAAAAGCATATTTTAAAGAAGAAAACAAAAACCCTATGATAACCATTAGGTTACGGAAATACAAAAGGAAAAACAATCTGTTTATTTAAATTTAATGAGGTTTACCTAATGACGTCTGACCATCATGGTGGTCCCCTTCACTGATGTCCCACTCGTTACTGTGGGATCCCATGGCCAGTGCCAATATATGGACCACACACCGTTAAGGAAGGCGCGATGACAGGCATTAAACCACCAGCCTCCTCTACGGTTACTGAGATCTGCACAGTTATAAAGCAGATTTCTCATTATCCCTGTCGTGGGTGGAGAATGACATCCCAGACAGATCGTGGTAGGGATAACCTGTTTCTATCAAACTGTTTAATCCAGATGTACAGGAAATATATCATAAAGGTAATGGATTCATTTAAGGAATGCAGCTAATTTCAACTTATGTTATCCGATAGTTATGTTATCCAAAATATTATATGTTCCTCTGATTGATTCAGCCAATGAAATTGCTTGATATAAGTGAAATTAAATTATTTATAGATGCTTTTGCCCGTTGAAATGAATGAACACTTAACTGAATTTGGTATTCAAGGTTTAATAAATTGACTGATCGAGGCATGTTAATAAAAAAATAAATCAAATTCGTTTTCATTTTTCGGCAATCATGAATTAGTGCATCGCTGTCTGCACAAAAGCCCCTGAGATATGAAGCAATATTTCTGAATACACAAACAGAATGGCTGTATATATTTTGGCATTAAAGATAGTCAGCGGAATTTTAGCTTGTATGTCATTTGTGTTTGCTTATCCTATGAAAAGAAAAAAAAAAGTTCTATAGGATAACTGTGCATTTTGAAATAATTCTTGTCATCGAATTTCAAGTACATGTGTTACATCTTTGGTTCAAGCATCCTTTTGTCATACATTACTTTTCCTTTATCCCAATGTAGTATTATTGTTCTTGTTTTTAAAAAGCACAGCTGTTCAAAGAGAATTAAATATCTGAATTTAAGGATGACGTTTACTCAGGTTTCAGAAATCCTAGAGGAAATTTTATAAAGTATAATATATTGAATAAAAAATGTTCTAAATGGATGAAATAACTTAGTTTTATTAATATCAATTTAAAAATTTAATATGTAAGTACTTGAGGAAAATATACAGGAAGAAAACTCAATGTATTGTTATGCAGAGGAAATTCGGACTAAATTTGTATTTTTTTCATTTTTTTCAAAATTTTTATTTCTTGCAATATTAATCACAAAGAAAAGGTTACATGTATTTTAAGACATCATTTTTCAAATTTTACTTGTGTTTAAGCTCATAAATTATTTCAAATAAAAGAATGCTATGAAAAAAAGAAATTAAAAAACATATACGAAAACAACTGTAGTCAACATATCTCAATAATTTGATCATTGACCCAATATAATATTAATACCATGAGAATGCGGGTAACAAAAGTAGCCAGAGACTATAAATAATTAAGAGTTCTTATCAGTCAGATTTTTGCAATATTTTATTAAAAATAGGGAAAAAATATAAATATGACAGAGGAAATTCGGGCTGTAATAATTATCACATTTATGGCCCAAACTCTACTCATATCTTTATACAGAGCAACTCTGTTCCATTGCTATAATATTTCATTATTTAAAGTTTTGTTGCTTGTAATATTTTGTTAGTGAAGAAAAAAATGGTCATAGTGTGAAAAATTGGGGTATTTCCCGAGAAATATTCCGGGGCCCCTTGCATGAAAACGAGGTCATTGACCTAGTTATCTGAAATTGAAATTTAACACAAGAATCATAGGTGTACAAAGTGCAATAGGTGGGTTTTCGTTCTTGTCAGTGGAATTTTTAGTCATCTGAGTAAAGGTATACCTTAAAGCTTGCAGAGAAAGTTTAGACTAAGAAAAATGCATTACATCATTTTTTCTGTTTGGATTTCCTCTATATAATAAAGAGAGAACAAGATACGGTTTCTATACAAATCTTTCCCTGTGATTTTCAGAAAAAAATAATAAAACTAGTGTGAAAGATGTAAACTAATGCTTTCTGAATCATTGAAATTCCATGCAGAAAAATCATACAAATCATTTTTCTAACACGTGATTTTAAATGTTTATTTTGACGTCATGAGCATGTGCATTTTCCCGTATTTTCTTCAAAAGTTGCAAAAGACACCAATTTTTAATGGAATTTTCTTTCTGAATATATTCTCCACAGGCATGGCCCACAAAGATTTTGAGATATGTGATTTTTTATTTTTTCTATTTTTTTCTTGGGGAGGGGGGGGGGGTGGGCAACATATAAAAAAATTAAAGTGGGCGACGGCTGTGGACAAGATTTTCTGAGGGTAAAATGTCCTTGAAATCGGTTAATTTGAGACTTTAAATACTAGAAATGCATCACATTTATGACGACATATTTACATAATGGTAATCCTTTGTGCCATTTTCTTTCCTGATTTTTCAAAGCCATATACTTAACTAATATTTAAGCCAGTTTCAAAACTTTTTGATGACATAACTTTTTAGGGCACAATAAAGCTAAAACGAAACCTTCTTCTTGTGTGACGATGTTAGGGATCTATTCACTTCTAAAAGACGGGGACTAACATGATACATGAACTGAAATACATATGTTTTCATGCGTCTTTTAATACATCTTTTTTCATTCTTTTAGGTGTACTCTCGGTGCCTTTTCTTCAATGCCCTTTGAATGAATTTGAATGGGAAACCAGGTCGAAGAGATTGTTTTGCCAAGGAAATGAAGAATACCATTGTCTTCTTACGGAGGACACGGTATCAAGAAAGGAGAAGTGTATTCAAATAACAACAATAGCCGACGGTTATATTTTGAATTATTCATTGTTTTCAATCAACGTTTAATAATGTTAAACTGATATTTACTTTGTTTATGAATGGGTAAATTGTGTCTATGAATAAATAGAGGGCTTTATACTTCGACGGCGTCCGACATTAATTATAGCTACATCTTGATGTAACAATACATATTTGAACACATGTATTTAATGTATGCAGGGAATTGCCCAATATTCACTACAACTGGCTACTTACGTAGCAGACCATGCAATATTACAGGCTGTCCAAAAGAGAGGTACCGAAGTAATGAGGTCTACAAATGTAAGAAATATTGGCATGAATATTCGCAAAGTGGAATCTTTCTGATTATTGTTCTTACAACAAGTTTTATGATTAGTTATTACTCTTGCAGATCCAATATGTTATGGCAATATTAATGAAAATACTAATGGCGTAATAAGGCATGAAGGGAAATCACGGATGACTATTTTTGCAGGATAAATATTAGCAGAACATGTATTACTATGTTTTATTTAAAATCAAAACTTTACAATGGATAAAGGAATGGATATAATGCATTCGATTACTTATTATTAGTCTGCCAAACTGCTAAAATATTCTTTATATTTATAACAAAATGTGTAACAGACTATCACTAACCATTTTTTTTTCTATCTTACTTCCAAAGACATACCTTTAAAACTGCAGAAAGCTACTATACAAGTAGAACTCTTTCATTTGCAGTAATAAGAGCTTCCTTAAATAAACGGTATTACGTCTGCTTTTGGATGTCCAAACATATATTGTTTGGGGGAATTGCTGAACTAGAACGAAGAAATTCGGATTGAGAACAATAGAATTAAGGTTTAAAATTATTTAAGAATACGTTAGCTTAGAAACAAAACCAGCATTGAAAAAGGGAGCATGTCTTAGTAAAAAAAACAACA
>NW_026934607.1:0-6009 GCF_032062105.1 Saccostrea cuccullata | reverse complement strand
GAGAATAAATTTGTAAGTTAATATATTTCTGAAGCAAAAGGAATATTCCAATTTAATTTTTTTAATGTGTATTTGTAGATTCATATAACAAAGTGATCGACCCCCGTCTGAAAGACGCGCGGGAACGTGATTTATTGAGAAAGGGGGAGGGGGTAATTTTCCGCTATTAAATCAAAACTGGTCGTACAAAAATTATACAAACAATTATGAAGATTATTTTTACTACCAGCTACCTAAAGTAAGTTTTTTACCAAAATTAAACGACAGGTTTTTTCACAAAAAAATTTTGAATTTGAAAAATACGCAATTTTCAAGGCTTAGATAATTCATAGTTTTTCAGTTTCAGGTCTTTAAAAATTATTTTGATGATATGTATATCAAAAAGATGACTGTGTTTTGTGCTAAATGGTTAAAGGAATAAGCCAATGAAATTTGACATTTATATCTAACCTGGCTTTTTTGAAAATCAAGGTTTAAGTAGTTCATTGATGAACAATTTTCTCTCCTTGTGAACAACTAAAGGGGGGTAACTTTTGGAATACCCTGTCCAAAAACCACTCGAACGATTTTGTCCAAAATGTGCATACATGCAGTAAATACAGTCATGTACTAAATACACAAAAATAGTGAAAATTAAACGACAGGAATTTTTTGGGGTAGGTGTGTTGTACATCCTTAAATCTTGGTATTTACTGTGTATAGAATTATATTCCAGTGGATGTGAAAAAAATGTACAAGTTTGAGTGTGTGAATCCTGAAGTTTATATATATTGAATTTTAATTATTACGCGGGCTTGCTAATTTTCAGCAGGGCTGACAGACTTTTTGAGTAGTCAGCCCTGCTGGTCCACCTGAATTTTTTCCGAGTTTCGTACACTGTCCTTGCCACTCATCAAAATAAAAACCAATGCACAGAATTGTGTATCTTAGTATAGTCTACTTGTGTGCCAAGTTATACTGAAATCAGACCAAAACTGCAGGAGGAGTAGCATTTTGAAAGAATTTCACAGAAATTTCTATTTTTAGTAACCATGGCAACATTGTTCATTGAAATCAAAAACCCATGCACAGAATTATGTATCTTAGTGTAGTCTACTTGTATGCCAAGTTATATCAAAATCAGACCAAAACTGTAGGAGGAGTAGCATTTTGAAAGAATTTCACAGAAATTTCTATTTTTAGTAATCACGGCAACACCGTTTATCGAAATCAAAAACCGATGCACAGAATTATGTATCTTAATGTATTCTACTTGTGTGCCAAGTTATACTGAAATCGGACCAAATCTGTAGGAGGAGTAGCATTTTGAAAGAATTTCACAGAAATTTCTATTTTTAGTAACCACGGCAACACCGTTCATCGAAATCAAAAACCGATGCACAGAATTATGTATCTTAGTGTAGTCTACTTTTGTGCCAAGTTATATTGAAATCAGACCAAAACTGTAGGAGGAGTAGCATTTTGAAAGAATTTCACAGAAATTTCTATTTTTAGTAACCACGGCAACACCGTTCATCGAAATCAAAAACCGATGCACAAAATTATGTATCTTAGTGTAGTCTACTTGTGTGCCAAGTTATATTGAACTCGGACCAAAACTGTAGGAGGAGTAGCATTTTGAAAAATTGTTTACAGACAGACAGACAGACGGACAGACAGACAGACAGACGGACGGACGCATTACTATCGCATAAGCTCTTCTGGTCTCTGACCAGTAGAGCTAAAAGTTCTGCAAATTCAACACACAGTGAATAATTCTTGAAAAATTTATAAAGATATATTGAAATTAACTCTTACTGCAGTGTTTCTGTGGAATAATTAATAAAATCAGTGAAATTGAATTGCAACACCAAGTATACCGTTATTATAATAAATTAAAAGTGATTTATAGCATTTCATTAGTAGTCATTAGGGGCATACACCCCCTTTCAAAAATTGTCAAATAAGACGAATTATTGTTCAATCTTTAAAAAGAAATGATTTTTTAAAAAAAAATAAACTAGTTCTAATTGTAACGGGGACCGTTACAGATGTTCCCCAAACGCTCCCCAACTCCCTTTTTGTGCCAATTTCCTTTAAGAAAATTTAATATGCCCAGTATCGCAGGATTTCATAAGAGAATTTTAAAATTTACAATGATATCAACTTTTAGTCATTTAACACATTGCACGCAAACGCACGTGAATGCACATGCAAGGTGATCATGGCATGTTGTCTAAACCATTAACATATCTTTATATTCCAAGAATCAATAAGAAGTCAGAAAAATAAAAATGTTACCGTTTTTTCAAATATATTGTTCATTTTACGCATTGCGCTTGCGCAGGTACATGCAAGCGCGTCCTTTCATTCAATTTTGCTAATAGTATCATGTAGGAATCTATTATACCAATTCATATTCTAAATTTCATCCTGTTTTGTTGAAAATTAAGAAAGTTATAGGCATTTAAAGTTTCAGCCAATCAGATTGCGGCACACGTGCATGCGCATGCTTACATGTCAATTCTTATATATCATGCTGTAGATCTTCATAATGTATGACAATGTTCAAAATTTCAATGGATTATGACAAAAAACACGAAAGATATTGAAACTTTAGTTTCAGCCAATCAGAGCGAACTGCACATGCATGCGCGTGAGATCTTGCTATTTTGACCATGTCGTCTTGTTGATACTACTAATATATCCATGCAGTGTGAGTTTCAAAAAATTCCATCAAGAAATAGAAAAGTGAAAGCTTAATCCATTATATTGGTAATTTCACATGTTGCACGTGCGCGCTCTTGCCAGCACACGTGCATGTAAGTGCTTTCATAATAATTCCTATATATCATGCTGTAGATCTCCCTAATATATTACTATGTTAAAAATTTCAAAGGATTTTATCAAAAAACAAGAAAGATATTGAGACTTTTCAGCCAATCAGAGCGAAGCGCACGTGCATGCGCGTGAGATCTTGCTATTTTGACCATGTCATCTTGTCTAAGCTACTAATATATACTTATATTATGAGTTTCAATGCATTTCATTAAAAATTGAAAAAGTTACGGCAATACACATTATATTGGTCATTTCTTGTGTTGCACGTGCACGCTCTTCCAAGCACGTGCGCGCAAAATGACCTTCGTTCGGCAAATCTACACAACATGTCTACTGACCCTAAAAACATTTTACCTTAGTCGGATGTGTAGTTTACTAGATCATTCGTGGACAAAATTTTCCCAGGAAGAAGAAAAATAATAATAATAATAACTAGTGCTACTTGTAACGGGAACCGTTACAGATGTTCCCCAAACGCTCCCCATCTCGCTTTTGGTGCCATCTTCCCTGTTAGCTTCATTAAATAAGACAAATTCTGTGCATTTTTGACTTTAGCAACGTTTGCCCAGAAGAATACCAATTATATTCAAATTTTAGCATTGCACTGGTGCGCATGTGAATGCATGTGCGTTATGACCATATCATCTTGTCTATACTATCTATATATTAAAGCATTCAGTCCAAAAGTAATAAAAATCACTCATTCAAGTGTATATTTAATTATACTCGTTCCAAATGCATGCACATGCGTATAAAAGGTGCACGAGCATGATTACCTTACCTTCTTGTAGGAGTTTATTACATCTATCTAAGTTCTAAATCCCATCATGTTTGGTTGAAAAACAAGGGAGTTATAGCCATTTCAAGTTTCAACCAATCAGATTGCAGCACACATGCATGCGCGTGATTTCATGAATTTTTCTATAGCATATTTTAGGATATTCTATTGCATGACTATATTTTAAATTTCAAAGAATTTCGTCAAAAAACAAAGGAGATATAGCCATTTAAAGTTTCAGCCAATCAGATTGCAGCACACGCACATGCGCATGCTTTCATGAAAATTCTTATATATCATGCGGTAGACCTTCATAATGTAAGGCTATGTTCTAAATTTCAAAGGATTATGACAAGAAACAAGAAAGATATTGAGACTTTAGTTTCAGCCAATCAGAGCGAAGCGCACGTGCATGCGCGTGAGATCTTGCTATTTTGATCATGCTATCTTGTCTATACTACTAATGTATCCTTACATTATGAGTTTCAAAAAATTTCATCAAAAAATAGAAAAGATACGGCAATATCCCTAAAATTGGTCATTTCAGGTGTTGCACGTGCACGCTCTTGCAAGCACGTGCACGCAAAATAACCTTCGTTCGGCAACTCTACATAAGATGCCTACTGACCCTAAAAAGGTTTCACCTAAGTCGGCTGTGTAGTTTACAAGATCACTCGTGGACAAAATTTTCCCAGGAAGAAGAAAAATAATAATAATAATAATAATAATAATAATAATAAGAAACAGAGTAAAAACAATATGTTCCCCAACTTCGTTTGGGGAACATAATAAGAAACAGAGTAAAAACAATATGTTCCCCAACTTCGTTTGGGGAACATAATTAAGGGGTATAGGAAAAAGAATCTTTCCTTGCAAGGCTCTGAGCCATGTTGTGGCTTCCTTCACACACTAGCTGACCTTCTATTAATAGTTTTATTAATTTTTTAACACCAAATTTAAAAAAAAGAAAAATTTAAAAGATTTCTTAGAAATTTTCATTTTTCTCTAATAATTAAGTCTCTGGAATCCAGGAGCTTTCATCCCCCTAAGCCCCCACTTTTGACCTCTCATCCCTTGCCCCCTGGACCCATTGGCAGCCTCATGGGGGCTCAATGAACCCATACCTTAAATCAGATGCACCTACCCAAATCCTAGATCCATATCCTAACAGAGACCCAATTTTTCATCAAATAATTCATGTGAATTTAATCATGTTAATATTAATGGAGATATTTTAAACATGATTTTTATTACCGTATGTTGTATTATTGCAAATGATACAATGTATTTCTGATTGTGTTACTTAATAGATAGATCATTACAACTAGTACTACATGTATCTGAGTACATAATTACTGTTTGCACACAGAATAGCATGGTCATCCCCTGCTTGTAAAAAAAAATTATAATCTTTATACAAGAAAAAATATGAAAAGAACAAGTTTAGAGGCCTTTTTTCTCCCTATGAATTTACGGAAAGAAAAACTGCTAATTTTATTGATAATACGTTAGATAAATTTAGACTATTAGTGACTCATTCATATATTTAAAAATTGAAAAAATAATAATCTAATTTTCTACCTATTCAGTGTCTTACAACATTACGATTTGCATCATTTTACTTACATCCTAAAAAATTCTATAGAAATTGACAAAGATGAAATTGACAATCTTTGGAGAGCCCTACTTTCCAATTTTTCATGTACAGCACAAAATTAACTTTTACTATAATAGAATTGTTTCTAAGGATTACAAAACATGCTAAATTTGGATAAAGTGGTATTGCACTAAAATTATTTTTCTTTGTTGAAAGCACTCAAATAAATCTAGTATTTTCTATAAAACATTGCAATTTCACAAGCCTCTTTTCCAATCACTG
Source organism: Saccostrea cuccullata (assembly GCF_032062105.1). Lineage (NCBI taxonomy): Eukaryota > Metazoa > Mollusca > Bivalvia > Ostreida > Ostreidae > Saccostrea > Saccostrea cuccullata. The sequence continues at coordinate 532 of NW_026934607.1, read as the reverse complement.
GTCATTCTGCAGAAACTTTGTCAGGAATTAAAAGCACTAGTCTCTCTTCTTAATCTGGATGTTTTAAAAAGGAACATGAAATGTTAGGCCTAGTCAATAAAATATAATGTGCAGTGCCATTTTAGACATTAAGTGAACCTAGCTCTTTTTACTTTTAGCATGCTCCTGAGGAGCAAGAACCTTATCTTCATTTATAAATTAAAGTACACCATTTACCAATGACTAGGAATATTCAGATTATTGCGAATTTTCACATCTTAGATATACTTAAGCAGATAAAAAAAACATAATGTGTAATTAATAATCCACATATTCACTTACTTTAAAAACTGAAAAATCACTTTCCTCAATCAAAGACAAACCGAAAGTAGGCCTTTTCGGTAGCTATAATCGAGATCGGTTACGATTATGGCAATTCCGGAATACCCTATCAGAACGTTCACCGACTCGGTTTCTATTTTCATCAGAATATTTTCACCCTTTTTTATTTCCATTAATTTTATGCCCCCACCAACACTTTTTCACAAAGATA
>NW_026934606.1:0-6002 GCF_032062105.1 Saccostrea cuccullata | reverse complement strand
TAATGTCACCCCCCTTTATATTACTCACTAGAGTTTTAAAGATAAGCACTTTAATATGTAAAAATATTTGTTTTGTTGATGTGTGAAGTTTCATTCCATTCGATTTAACAGAAATCAATTTACTTCATTTCAAAATCAACATGTTTTGTACCCGCGGAGCACACTTAACGGCAATGTATTGTCAAAACATAGCATCGAGAAATTCTTTAGAATACTATCCCTATAAATTTGACAAATTATAATACAATTCCAATTTATTTAATCCTTTTCTAATACTTGACATTTATTTTTTTAAGAATTGCTCTCGTTGTATAATTTCCTTTGTTAAGGTTTTACTTTCTTTTATAACATAACCCTGCTTTCACAGGATAAGCAACTCTGAAGCGCCTATGTCTTTCCTTGACTTGCCAACATTTTAAAGTTTTTTCAGAAATTTACAGTTAAACGTTTCTTCACAGATCATCCTCATCCGATACAGTCAGTTTCTGTCACTTACTGCCTGCACTATTTGTAAACACATGCACAGCTTGCTTGAGAAATATTTTCTTATTTCTCCAACTTTTTTAGAGTTTATCCAGGATTTTTCCGGAGTAAAATAAAAATTGCATGTTTCCGCTACTCCATGACTTTTAAAACTATGTTTTAGTCGTTTTAAATAAGGACTACATATCTTCTCAAGTTGATTTCTTTTCAGCAAAGCAAAATATAAAACCAAATTTTGGTACACGAATCAATGTAACAATTCTTGAATTGAATATCAGGTTTTTTTCCCTTTTTTTGCTCCATTTTACAGAGAATGTGACTATAGACTTTATTTGGGGTTTGTCTGTAACGTACTAAATTTTCACCTGCCCGCATCTATTTTTGAATTTAAAATCTATAATTTTAAAAAGTAATATTTTGAAAAAAATTAATACAAATCATTTGGATTTATTATTAATTAAATTTTTCTACCAAATTTGGATAACATATGACGTCAAATAAAAAAGATATGACAGTTGTCCACAAACTTTTGAACAACCCTCTAAAAATCAGTAACTTGGACACAAGAATGGTGCTGTCACTGACATTTAATTAAGTGCACATTAAATGTGTGGGAAAAGTTTTATGTATTACCTAGACTTAGTGCTACATGTATGCTATTGTATAGATGTTTTTTTTTTTTTTTTTTTTTTTTTTAAATTTTATTCATATTTTGGTATAAATACTTAAAATTCCATTTTTTCTTTTACTTAAAAAAATGTTGAATTGCTGCACAGGTAAATTCTGGAAATGAAAAAAGTTATGTCGGAATTTAATGAAAAAAAAATGTCGGAAATGATAAAAAAATGTCAGAAATGCTATGCATATTTCCGGAAATGAAATGCAGCGAGATTAATAGCAAAGACTTTAATTGATGAAAAACAATTAACTTAAGCTTAACCAATATTGTGATCATATACCATACCTATACTGGAAAAGACAGGACCGAAAGCTCTGGCTAGAGCCCCTGAGATCTGAACACTCCCATCACCACCCCCTTCTATCGTGCCTCCAAATCCTGAGATCAGTGTTGTCAGACAAGGAACAACTGTGGCTGAAGCTATATAAAAATGTAGTAATTTCAAATAATATCTCAATTTCCTAGTCCAAAAAGAAATATTTGATATAGAGGGGAAGAATTTTCTATATAGCTCCTAATTTAAAAAAGCCAGTATGTTGCTTTTATTTGTGTGTGCAAGTATATACCTGTTTGTACAGGATTCTCTAATATATTCAATGAATATGAAGCAGAGAAAATTGAAAATTTAGAAGTTACGCACCAAAGGCAAACAATGTCAGTCCTATGTACATCATGCTAGCACTGTAGGCAAAGGCCATACACAAAAGGCTGGGGTAAATGCATTCCCTGAAATTGCAAATATTATCTTAATTGCATATAAAATTAAGAAATGCTTTAAAAATACATGTATATTTTTAGCATTATATCTGACTATGCAACCATTTCTTTTACCCAAAATAACTGCAGAAATAGAGGCAGTTTCCCCCGGAAATGTGTATAAAATTTCTCTCCAAAATTTAAAATTTTAAAAATTTCTTATTTTGTAATAAAAAAACTCTTTTAAAATTATCTGGGAAAAAATTTTTAAAAGGGCCTAAAATTTACCAGGGGCTATCTTCACTTCTTTCCCTGCAGGTATCCTTCTAACATAACCACCAGTATTTTTATGCAAAAAAAGTATCAACTAATTGTTTTCCATAAATTCAGTTGATTCCATAATTTTATTTTACTACTGGCTTCAAAGTTTGTGAGGTACATAAAATCAATTAACACAGCAGAAAATCTTAAAAAATTTGTACAGCCAATTGACTTACCCTGCACTAAGGCCATGATGGTCCCCAAAAAGAAAAACATCTTCCCTTGTTGCATACTTTAAATAAAAACAAAGCTCTTAAGAACAACTGATTTAAAGCATTGTCCTGGGAACAAAAAATTACAGAAAATCCATTTTTTTAAATGCTAGCTGTGTTTATGATGAAAGAAAGAAGTGATCAATAAGAAACAAAGATCAAAGAAAATTATAAAAAGAGAGTCAAAGATGATGATGATGAAGTGAGGAAGAGATGAAAATTATGAAAACTTGTTGATGAGATACCTGTCTAGTTGAGCCTGTTGTGAGTAAGGAACGTGAGTGTAAACTCGAGTCCTGAGTACATCAGAAGATACAGAGAATACACAGCACATATCTTCTGCATCGCAGACACATCTGTCAAAAGAAAACATTCAAAAATCATGGTATTACACATCTAATTTCAGCAGATTTTTTGGAGAAATACTTTTTCCATAAATTTTAATATTTCAAAGACATGGGGTAGGAGTGGTTATCATATTTCACACTTTTCAGTCATTAAAAAAAAAGAGTTGTAGGGAAGTACCTTTTATTCACCCCCTTCCTATTCCCAATTCCTCCCTTTTTTTCCTGTGTATCGTCTGTGGCTTCCTGGTTTCCTTAATTCCTGCTGATTTCTTCTACTGCAGTCTGATTTTCTTCTGTTTCCTCTGTACTTTCCTTTGCTTCTTCTGTTGTTTCCTCTGTTACTTCCTCATTTTCTGCTGCTTTTTCCTCAGTTTCCTCTTTTGTCTCTTGAGTTTCTTCTGTCACCTCCTGACATTCCTCTGTCACCTCCTGACTTTCCTCTGCCACGTCCTGACTTTCCTCTATCATCTCCTGCTTTTCCTCTGTTTCCTCCTGCTTTTCTTCCACAACTTCCTGGTTTTCTTCTGCTTTTTCTTCAGATTCCTCGTTCACCTCCTGGACTTCCTCTGTCACTTCCTGAGTTTCCTCTGTCACTTCCTGGGTTTCCTCTGTTTCCTCCTGCTTCTCTTCTTCTGCTTCCTGATTTTCCTCCGTCACTTCCTGTGTTTCCTCCTCCACTGTTTCCTGGTTGCCTTCTTCTTCATTTGTTTCTTGTACTTCCTGGCTACCATCCTCAATTTGTTCATCATCAGAGTAGAAACAGTTACTAAGTTCTACAACAGTTATTTTTATTTAACAATGAATTTACATCGCAAAGAATTGGTGTACCCCATGAATTTTTTTTAGACAAACTGAATGTTTATGGACCCTTGGACCCCCCCCCCCCCTTGCACCGTGCATCTTGAGAAAATTGTCCAAAATAAGATTTAAAATTTGTTTTCATGTTTATCCCTCCGTTCAAAAAAATATCTTTCTCTTTGATTGATTTCTTTTATTATATATTTCACCTGTTTTGGCAATAGCACCATCCTTATTGCTATCAAATTGCGTCAGCATCATGCGTGCGTAGGTTCTCTCCGTCTCGTCGAACTGTTCGCCGAGTTCGGAGAGTTTTTTCCAGGAGTTCTTCAATTCCCCCGCATCCTGCCCGGGGAAACAGAATGTCCAGACTCTCCATTAGCGAGTCCCGCATCTGGGGCTTGGACTTGATTCGGTCCGGGATCATTCGTGGAACTCTTCTTGATTTAACTGAGAATTTTCTGCAAGAATGAATGAAATGGTTTTTCAAGTTGTACATATGTACACGTACAAGTAAACCCAAAAAAAATAAAACGATTTCTCTGCATGTTCGTAGCATTGGCTCACTTTATGCGAACAAGCTCAATAACATAGGCGTGGGAAACCCGGGGGGGCTAGGGGGCTTAGCCTCCCCACTTTTTTTCCAAATAAATACTTAGTATAGACATAGAACATAACTTCGCAAGTTTACCCCCCCCCCCAGTTTCCACAGAAACTCTGAGTATAGGTTAAAATTGTTGGTGTTTGGAAGAAATTTTTGGTACTGGAGTTCGAACTACCCCCCCCCCCCCATTCGTGGAACTCTTCTTGATTTAACTGAGAATTTTCTGCAAGAATGAATGAAATGGTTTTTCAAGTTGTACATATGTACACGTACAAGTAAATCCAAAAAAATAAAACGATTTCTCTGCATGTTCGTAGCATTGGCTCACTTTATGCGAACAAGCTCAATAACATAGGCGTCGGAACCGGGGGGCTAGGGGGGCTTAGGCCTATTTTTTTCCAAATAAATACTTAGTATAGACATAGAACATAACTTCGCAAGTTTAGCCCCAGTTTCCACAGAAACGTCTGAGTATAGGTTAAAATTGTTGGTGTTTGGAAGAAATTTTTGGTACTGGAGTTCGAACCTACCCCCCCCCCCTTCAACGAAATAGGATTTTCGTGTTAGGGAAATAGACTTTTCCCTTTTTTTTTTTTTTTTTTTTTTGCTTGTCATGTATTTTTGGAGGTACCAAAAAAAATTTTCTTACACTTACCCCCCCCCCCACTTTCAATTTGCTTCCGACGCCAATGAATAATATATATGTGATGTGTCTTAAAATGCAATCCACTTTGAGTATAAAACGGAGAAAGTGACACATTTTTACATTTCTTGAGAATTAAGAAGTTGAAAATGTGAAAAGTTAATTTACAGATAGGTAGGTAGACACACACTGAGAGACGGACAGAATTGTTTCAGAGAAAAACTCGCTCGAGCTTTCAAGTCAGTTGAGCTAAAATGAATTCAACATATTCACTCACTACTATATACGCGTACACGTATCACCTCGTTTTGTTTGTTAAAAAATCTCACATCTTTTAATTAAGGACCGATGCATATACATGCATTTTCTCTCAAATTCTATACCTATGATATTTTTTACCCTGCCCTGAATCAATTTAAAAGTCAACCATTCAGACTGTGATTTTCTGTCGCAGGATTTAATGCCGTTTTAGTTCAATGATGGCGAGAATCAAGCTGATTTTCATTGTTGATTTGAAAATCAACTAAAAAGAGCTTAAGATTTTCATAGCAAAAGTTGAATGTGTTTGGTTTTATTTATATTGAAAAAGTGATTGTCCACATTTTTCTTGCATGAATATTGTATGACCTGTATACGCACAGCTAGGGGGTAGTTTATCAATGTAGAATCTATCTCATTTAAATTGAATATTTTGATAAAAAAGATAATTTCATTGAATTTAAAGGGGAACAAGCAAATTCAAAGAATTATGGTCCCCCGCTTTCGGTGTTTTTTTTTTTTGGGGGAGATATCATTTTTATGACATTTTGTGTCTAATATGAATGCCCTATCATAAGTCATCTATTTAGAAATTATCACTGAACTCCAAGGTCAAGGTCAAAGGGTTAACGTTCTTGGTATTCAATGAAAAGTCTTCTCAAAAGAATTACAAATGTGAAGTATGAAAGCCCTAGCCCTTACCATTCAAAACTTATGGTCAAGATTAAAGTTTTCCCATAGGTACAAAACATATTCAAGGTCAAGGTTGTTGGTATCAAATGAAAGGTCTCGCCACAAAGAATACATTTGTGAAATATGAAAGTCCATGTATCTACTGTTCAAAAGTTGTGGCCAAGGTGAAAGTTTTTGAAAAGTGGTCAACTCAAGGTCAAGGTCCAAGGGGCAAAGCTGTTGGCATTCAATGAAAAGGGCTTCTCACAAGAATTATATATATGAATAT
>NW_026934605.1:0-6093 GCF_032062105.1 Saccostrea cuccullata | reverse complement strand
TTATTTATCATTATTCCTTTTTAGCTCACCTGAGCCGAAGGCTCAAGTGAGCTTTTATGATCACATTTTGTCCGGCGTCCGTCTGTCTGTCTGTCCGTCTGTAAACTTTTCACATTTTAGCCTTCTTCTCAAGAACCGCTGGGCCAATTTCAACCAAACTTGCCACAAAGTATCCTTTGGGTAAAGGGGATTGGAACCACCACGCCCTATTTCAAGGGGAGATAATTGGGAATAAATGAAAATTTGGTGGCATATTTTAAAAATCTTCTTCTCAAGAACTACTGGGACAGGAAAGATGAAACTCATGTGGAATCATCCTCAGGTAGTGTAGATCCAAGTTTGTTCAAGTCATGACCCCCGGGGGCAGGGCGGGGCCAAAATGGCCGATCAAAGTTTTACATAGGAATATATAGGAAAAATCTTTAAAAATCTTCTTCTCAAGAACCACTGGGCAGGAAAGATGAAACTCATGTGGAATCATCCTAAGGTAGTGTAGATCCAAGTTTGTTCAAGTCATGACCCCCGGGGGTAGGGCGGGGCCAAAATGGCCGATCAAAGTTTTATATAGGAATATAAAGGAAAAATCTTTAAAAATCTTCTTCTCAAGAACCACTGAGCCAGGAAAGATGAAACTCATGTGGAATCATCCTCAGGTAGTGTAGATTGAAGTTTGTTCAAGTCATGACCCCCGGGGGTAGGGCGGGGCCAAAATGGCTGATCAAAGTTTTACATAGGAATATATAGGAAAAATCTTTAAAAATCTTCTTCTCAAGAACCACTGGGACAGGAAAGATGAATCTCATGTGGAATCATCCTCAGGTAGTGTAGATTGAAGTTTGTTCAAGTCATGACCCCCGGGGGTAGGGCGGGGCCAAAATGGCCAATCAAAGTTTTACATAGGAATATATAGGAAAAATCTTTAAAAATCTTCTTCTCAAGAACCACTGGGACAGGAAAGATGAAACGCATGTGGAATCATCCTCAGGTAGTGTAGATTGAAGTTTGTTCAAGTCATGACCCCCGGGGGTAGGGCGGGGCCAAAATGGCCGATCAAAGTTTTACATAGGATTATATAGGAAAAATCTTAAAAATCTTCTTCTCAAGAACCACTGGGCCAGAAAAGATGAAACTCATGTGGAATCATCCTCAGGTAGTGTAGATTGAAGATTGTTCAAGTCATGACCCCCGGGGGTAGGGCGGGGCCAAAATGGCCAATCAATGTTTTACATAGGAATATATAGGAAAAATCTTTAAAAATCTTCTTCTCCAGAACCACTGGGCCAGGAAAGATGAAACTCATGTGAAATCATCCTCAGGTAGTGTAGATTCAAGTTTGTTCAAGTCATGACCCCCGGGGGTAGGGCGGGGCCAAAATGGCAGATCAAAGTTTTACATAGGAATATATAGGAAAAATCTTAAAAAATCTTCTTCTCAAGAACCATTGAAACAGGAAAGATGAAACTCATGTGAAATTATCCTCAGGTAGTGTAGATCCAAGTTTGTTCAAGTCATGACCATGGGGTAAGGGTGTGGGAAAATATATAGGCCGAACCATTGAAACAGGAAAGATTCATGTGAAATTATCCCCAGGTAGTGTAGATATATATAGGGAAAATGGCTTTTACATAGAAAATTTTTAAATCTTCTTTTCAAGTACTTCAAAGCCAGGATTATAGTTATATTTGTATGGAATCATCCTCAGGTAATGTAGATTCTAGTTCGTTCAAATTATGATCCCTTTGGGGTTAAAATTCAAATGAAGGGCCACACCCTTTTCCAAGGGGAGATAATCATGAATAAGAGAAAAATTATTGGCATTTTTAAAAAATCTTCTTCTCAAGAACGACTGGACCAGGAAAGATGAAACTCATGTGGAATCATCCTCAGTTAGTGTAAATTCAAGTTTGTTCAAGTCATGACCCCCGGGGGTAGGGCGGGGCCAAAATGGCCGATCAAAGTTTTACATAGGAATATATAGGAAAAATCTTTAAAAATCTTCTTCTCAAGAACCACTGGGCCAGGAAAGATGAAACTCATGTGGAATCATCCTCAGGTAGTGTAGATTCAAGTTTGTTCAAGTCATGACCCCCGGGGGTAGGGCGGGGCCAAAATGGCCGATCAAAGTTTTACATAGAAATATATAGAAACAAATCTTTAAAAATCTTCTTCTCAAGAACCACTGGGCCAGGAAAAATGAAACTCATGTGGAATCATCCTCAGGTAATGTAGATTCAAGTTTGTTCAAGTCATGACCCCCGGGGGTAGGGCGGGGCCAAAATGGCCGATCAAGTTTTACATAGGAATATGTAGGAAAAATCTTAAAAAAATCTTCTTCTCAAGAACCATTGAAACAGGAAAGATGAAAGTAATGTGAAATTCCTGTGGTAATGTAGATTCAAGTTTGTTCAAGGACCCCCCTAACACAAAATGGCCTGACCAAAGTTTTACATAGAATTATATGGAAACCTTTTTAAATCTTCTTTTCAAGCACTTCAAAGCCATGATTAGTAATATTTAAATAAGCACCTGAGTGTAATGTAATTCTATTTGATAAGCATTATGGTGCCCTTTCAAAATTGTGAATTTCATGGCCCCCCCCCCCCCCCCACTTTAAAACATGACATCAAATCTGATATGTGTTTTTTTCCTAGCTGATGTGCTCAGGTGAGCGCTGTGGCCCCTGGGCCTCTTGTTTTTTTAGCTTGCTGTGACAGTTCAGACATTTCTTTAAACTCTTTGAAGCTATCTTCAACTCTTTCCACTCTCACAAAATAAAGCATTCATGTTGATTTTGGACAACGCTCGTAGAGTGGCCGAAAAAATGCAAATAAGATATAACCATTTTTCAAAGTGTAAGTATACCCTGTATGTAACTATCATAATCAACGACATTAATTATAAGGGACTGAACTACGGAAGCGTGAATGTACTTCACGTCAAATTCACACGTAGCATACCATTATTTTTCAATTGATAAAGAGAGTTGTATCATATGGAGACCTATGGTTTACAAACCGTAAACTTTTCGATTTGTTCCTTAGTTTTCATTAGTATATTCAACTATATTTAATGTGTGGCAAGTCTATAGTTTACTATATGTCATCTAAGTTTCTCTGTGTAATACGCTAACAATGATTTTGTTGATAAACATAGATTCACGTTTTCAATTCTTTTTTTACAAAAATTAATACTATAGTTAAGAGTTGTTATTCAAGCTTCAATAATTGGTGAAAATATTTATAATGTTAACTACAGTTAACGGTCTTGATGATATCGTCATCATGCCAAATCTGGCTGACTTGCCTCCTTTTTTTGCAATCACAAATGCCCGTTGTTTTCGGTGTTAGGTATAGTTTACGGTTGTGAAACATAGATTATCGCATTAACTATGGTTTACAGATGTAAAATATAATTTTAACGTTGTTAACTATCAGTTTACAGTTCGTAAACTTTAGCCATAGCGCACTGTTTTCTCCTTGTCTACGAGGTAAGAATTTACGTCTATATTTTTGTGAATTTGGCGTGCCATTATCAAAATACTAGTAAAATATCAGTTATATTTATGTATATTTTTTTTTTATCTTAGCATCATATAAATCAATTTTCTTGTGTTTTCATTTATATGTTGTTTTCTCTGACGGGATTTTCAAACCATATTACATGAGCAAAGACCTTCTGGTATGCCATTTACAAATCAAATACATCATCAACTGTATTACATGACTGATGAGCAAAGACCTGTTTATCAAATAGCCATTTAGAACTGAAATAAAGTTGGAATTTCTATTCATTTCATCCCTTCTTCCAGATTTTCCTACAGAGTACAGAGAAAATGATGACCCTGAAATGCACAGAGAAGACAGAAAAAAAGAAGAAAGGCAAACCAACAAAGGGAGAGAAGATCTGGAACTGTGTAAGGGAGAGAGGTGATATGGAAAATACTAAGTTTATTAAGACTAACTGTGGAAAAGGAAACACAATAGAACTTTGTGACAGAACCATTTTTACTGCTTTATTCTCCCAGCACATGATCATTACATAATTACATGTACGTTGTCAAAAAAGTTAATAAACAAGTTTACAACTATCTAGTATTTTTTAATATCAAATTTTAACAAATTTTACATATCATTAAAAATATATAATGAAATTCTGGCATGTAATTGTAAATGGACTTAATCAAGACCAAATTTAATTCTTCATATAACTATTTAGTTAACTTTATATCGAAAATTATTTCTTACTTTTTTAAAAGAATGTGGTAAGATATTTTTACAGAAACAATTTCAAAGAGAATGATTAATTTTGCAAAGTTTTTCAATTATCTAAAGTTTTTGGTCTTAGTCGTAAGTTCTTTTGTAAAACGGGCCCCAGAGATATAGTGATGAAAGATGATATTATTTACATGTATTTACAATATAAAGTCCAAGAAAATGTCAATGTCCAAAAAATCTGAAATGAAAAATAAAAAACCTTTATATATTGGTGGTTAAAATATTCATAAAACAGGAAATAAAAATATATTGTAATTGATGACTTATTATGCTGCCTCGATGTATACTCACACTAGCATAAGAAACATCACAAATATTTGAATCCAATGAAAATTCTAAAATATCGTAAAAAAAATTCACGGACTTTTTCTTCCATAATGAAAGAACTCAAAACTAAAAATATACCCCAAAATTGTACACAAAAAATTTTACAACGGAAAACAAAACTAATTAAAATTTTTGTTCCTTCATAACACTGCCAGTTTAATTATAAATTGGTTCCTCCGTCCCTGTAACCCAAAGGAAAAACTTAAAAATAAATTTCACTGAATTTTAACAAGTTTCAAAACATGACAGAAGTGGCATCTGCATCTGGACATAGTAAACATTAAAAGACAGCAGAATACACGTATGTTTCTTTGTGTATGTGTTTCACACATTGCAACAGCAACATTCCCTACATTAATACTGTACCATAACCGACAATTGCTAAATCTTAATGCAACCCTCTCCCAATCTGAACTTTATGTCGGATATAAAAAACTTTAACAACTTTGAAACATGTTGACACTAAAACTTTTTCATAACATATAAAAAAGAAAATTACCACGGGTTGGTTCAGGATTTACTTCATTTTTCACTCTTTTTGACTCTGCAGCAAAATTAAACAAAACATGAAATTTTGTCTATTTTCACCAATGAAGTTTAAAAATAAAATGTGTAAATTGAAAATCTCTGCACAAATATCAAGTTTGAAGTTGTATATATGTTTTTGTCTTTTAAACAACTCTCTTAATAAAAAGACACAATTAAAAAAAATTAAATGCAACTTTTAAACAAAACATGAACTATAAACGTGATGACTTCAGCATTTCAATGTTACTAATGTTACAATATTACTTATGAAGCAATTTACCACTATCACCTGTATATGGGGATTATATATTTCAGTTGATTCGATATATAAGATCCTGCTTGACATTTCAAAAGAACTATGTAAAATATTGACAAGTCATGAAAATGAACCAAACAATATCAAATCTGAAATTGGGTCATCAACAAGCATCAAGTCAAATGCTGACGGTTTCTACTACTTATGGTTAAGCCATTGTTTACATACTCAATTGTTCCGTAAGTTTCAATTATGACAAGGGTGTGATCGGTTGGCATGGGATCCTCACTCCTAAACACAGTTTCGTATAAAATCCAGGGGGGTTTTCCCAGAGAGAAGCATGCTGGGTATGGATTTTCCTGCTATTTATAGGAGTCTAGATAAAAACTGCAGATTTTTTGTTTTTATTTGCATAAAGTAGAGTCTTATCTTAATATTTAAAGAAAAAAAATGTGCATTCATTTTTAGAAAAAAAAAATTGTGAGACTTTTTTATAGGGGGAGATAACTCCCAAAACATCCAGTTTTCACATGTGCAGAATTGCATGAGTCAATTAGCAGGTAATGTAGCTCTTTCAAGAGGTGGAAAATGTACCCTAAAAGCACACTAAAAGAAAACCTTAGGACTTGTTCTGTGAAATGCATACAACTTATTTTGTCTGATTTTTTCTGTTTTTGTTGAGCAGGTGGGTTAAAAATGCATAGGTGC
>NW_026934604.1:0-59529 GCF_032062105.1 Saccostrea cuccullata | reverse complement strand
TTTTCCCCCCTAGCGGTGTGAAATGCTACCACCAGTTTACAACAAGACAATAAACCGCTTATAATTAACTGAAAACAAGTTAAACTTTAGGAAAACATGATTCAATCCATAAATCTATGGTTCATATACTACAGAAGACCAATTAAAGTCCCTGAAACTTTAAGTAATCTAAAATAATACCACAACTTTACTACGGTTATGATCAGCTGATGTCTACGTAACTCAAAACATATGCATGTGCACAAACTATTTCAACTCATAAAAATCACTTAAACTTGTCAATAATCACCAATCAATTACATGCAAAGCATAAATTAATACATATTCCTGCAATGCCAAGTAACTTTAACACACATACAAATTCATCTCAACTCTCCTACAATGTCAACAATAATCAGGTCCAATAACTCTGTATCAATCAATAACTCTGTATATATCAATATGTCAAATCACTGACCGTTACAATATAGTATATACAGAAGTTACATCAACTGCACTACTTCCATGTCTAGTTAAGGCAAAAAACTTCTCGAAAAAGACAATATACAAGGACGGCTACATTTCATGAAAAACCATAAAAAACATTTTGAAACTATCACAATCTATCAGGCAAGGACTTATCAAGAACTTATCAAAATCGTTAATTTGTGTAAATTATTTCTCAAGTAAATGATAAATAAGAATTAAATAATACATCTTTTTCAGATATATTGTGATGCCTTGTTACACAATTTGCATTCTAACAATGTGACGTTAATTTGTGCGAAAACCATGAGGGTTCAAAAGAGAGCGGATCTTCATAAATGACAAGTACACTTTTTTCGTTGCTATTTGTATTGCTGGATAAGAAAATTAGGAAAGAAATAAGGCAAAACATCATTTCTTGACGTTGTTGGTCCCAAGTTGATGGACAAATTCCCTTCTCTCTCTCTCTCTTTCTCTCTTTTCCCCGGGAAGAAAAGAGGAAGTCAAACTTATGAATTTTCTTTAAATTTTTCCTATGGTGATTCTTGGTGACCTTTGTAATTAACACCAGCTACTACCAAAATGAAACAGGTTGGTACAATATAGAAGTATTAAATTCTAAACTTGATTTAGTTTTCAAAGGTACCATCTTGTGATTGCATCCTCCTACCCTCCTCCCAATTAAAAGAACAATTACTAATATATTTTTTTTTATCTATTTCTGAAAGGCTTAAATAAATCTTCTTCAAAATTATAACCTTTATATACATGAATGACCGTAGGGAAAAGGGGGACCAGGGGGGAAAGGGGGGAGTGCCTAAAAATTTTGACAATTAAAGAATGCAATAGGAAACATAGCTACTACATGTTTGTGCCCCTAAATGAAACGTTTATAGTTCCCCCAACTGAATAGGTATGGCTTTGCCCTCCACCCCTCCATTCGAAATTGATTCCTACGGGCCTGACATAAATTTAAATTAATGTTTCATTTTATTTGCTACTCTCTCTACTTACATTTGTACGGGCAATTCATACATTTACAGGGTAAAATGTTTTTAAATAGATTGAGTTCATAAAAGAAATTAATAATTTTCAAAAATATTTGATTTATTAACGGTAGCAAATACTTCTTAGTTGATTACCCGAAACCAGCGATTCTTCAAATACCCTTATATGTGTTTTAAGATAAGCCCGCTGTCGTCTTAAAGTTAGGACAGCTTTGTTACAACGCACTTTGAAATATTACGCACTTTGAAAAAAAATTCAAAGTGCTTAAAATTGGACCGCTAACGCACTTTGAAAAAAATATTTTTTTTTCAAAGTGCGTTAATATCGACCATATTAACGCACTTTGAAAAAAAATGTAAAGATTGATCAATATTCCTACAAATAATCGGTATGATAAATAACAGATCCTGGTTGGATAACTTTTTTATGATAAAGTCACTTCAGGACATGAGATATTGACGTTTTAAATATTTGAGGTTTTGATAAAATAATAGGGAAAAGTTTCTTGAAGAAATGACAATTGTTTAAGAAAATTAATTCGTTTTTTTTTTAAATCTAGTCTTTGAATAGTTGATGTAAAGGTGTTAAGGGGGCACTAACAGTGGAAATCTTTAAGCAACTTAGCATTTATCATAAAAAAGGGGGCAATTTGATTTTTCAAAAGTATGAAAATTCTTTCTCTCTCATACGTTTTAATGTGCTTAAAAGTTTCTAGTTTTCATCTGTTTAAATTTAATCATTTAATTTTGAAAGTTTTCAACGTCATACCAGTTAGGTAAATACATAATTATATGAATGTTTTGAGTATAGCATAGACATCGAGACTGGGCGAAGGGCCAGGGAGGGGGGGGGGCTAAGCCCCCAATTATTTTGGAAAGATATATATACATCGTATACGCATTGAAAATGCAGCTTACCCTTTTTGGGTTTATTGCTCCCCTCCCTCGTTTGTTACTGATACCTATGTATTGGAAAGATAAAAATTTGGACAGAGGGATCTTATACCCATCTTCTCCTCTTTTTGACGGGAGTAAATCAATTCTTTTTTGAGGTTAGGGTTAGGGTTAGTTTTTTTGAAAGATAAATAACAAATAAAATCTTTCTATTACTAAAAATGATTTATTTTTTTTTGAAAGTGCGTTAAGTGTGTCCATGGTAAAAGATTTTGATGTAGACTCTTAACGCACTTTGAAAAATTTTTCAAAATGCGTTAGTTGATCCCAAATTTAACGCACTTTGGAAAAAAATATTTTCAAAGTGCGTTATTTTTTCAAAGTGCATTGGCACATAGCTTCGATTGTCTTATTTTGGACTAAGGTATGTCTGAAGTTCGTCTTCAGATATGTCATAGTCCTAACAAAAGCTTCATAAGTATATCCGCTGGTATCCGTCATGCTTTTCTATTATTATTTAAAAGGTGAAGGTAAAGTAAGTGACTCATATTATCTGTTTCAATACTCGCATCAAACAAGTTTTGTTATCAGATAATTCATTAAGGGGACCCTGTTAAGGGTAAAGATGTCCCGAAAGACGATTTTCATGTTAATCTTTAATATTTCCAATTCTGTCGTTCTCTGATGTTACTTTACTAAGTATTTGTCTTTTTTGCTCAATTAATCTTGAATGCTTACACCAATACCCTCTTTCGTTTTGTTTGTGATACTACCCAAATCTGAATATTCAATGACCTCTTTTATATACTGTAGACTTACTTGTTTTCCACAGGGTCATAATTCTGCGGAATCTAATTTCTGTTTAATCCGCTGGTAGAAAATTACGCGGATTTCTTAAACTGTCTCTATAATCTTTACATTTATATAAGTACGCTTTAACAAATTTTTCGGAAAGTTTGTGACCGCGTACATAGCGTAAAATAATTCCACACGGAAAAAAGTACTTCTACAGTAATCTTCTTTGAATGTTACATTTTCTCTTTTTATGCCCCCGTAATCGTAGATTCGGGATTAAATAGGTTTTGTCGTGTCCGTCCGTCCGTCTAGCTGTCTGTCTGTCTTTTTGTCTGTTTGTCCACAGAAAACCTTAATCCATAGCCTTTGATGTAGTGGAGGTATGACTTTAATATTTCACATGTGTACTCTGTATGACAAGCTCTTTCTTTGGGTACCACCAAATTTGATCTTTTGACCTTGACCTTGGAGCATGACCCGGTTTTACACAAAAATTCCTAAACTTTAGCCATAACTCTTAAAGGGTAGACACTAAGACTTGTCCCAAAACATATGTTACCATTTTAATCATCTATAACTATATTAAACCACAAGCATTCACAAAGATATTTAGTCAGCATCTTGTGTACTAGCATACATTTTATCTGACAATTTTTCATGAAATTCTTTTAAAAATTCTGGTGATTATGATGTCCAAATGACGTCATAATATTTTTAATATGAAACCTTCTTGTGAACAGCTGATAGAAATTATCAAACTTTAATATGGGTTTAAATCCACTCCTTAAGTCATTAGAACCATGAGAAAACAACTTAAGTCATTAGAACCATGAGAAAACAACATCCTGTAATGAAAGTGCCCAACAGAATGCTAATTTACAGTTTTGTGAGGAAGTTTGGAGTAAAAGGCACCATAAATGACACTTGACTTAGTTCTGGTATTAGAAGATCACTGTGGTAAAGACCGTTCATTGGTTACCAACAACTATGATCTTTACCTTGGAGATTTTCTTACTTTTACTTTAACCTTGGCCACGACTTTTGAACGTGAGGGTTAGGGCTTTCACACTTCACATACATGCATTCATACCATACCAAGAGCTGTGACCCATTGAACTTGACCTTAGAGTTTGACTGCCTTTTTTTAAAACAAACTTTAACAATAATTTTCAAAGGGTTAGGGATATGGCTTTAGTACTTCACATATTTAATCCTTGTGACATGACCTTTCATTTGATACCAGGAACTTTGGCACTCTGACCAAGGTCAGATATCATTTCAAGACGAGACTGAAAAACGATGAAAATAACAAGATAATACAAAAAAAAATTCCTTTTTATAATTACTATATATAGAAATTTTATGTGTATTTTATTCAGGAAGTCATGCATAGGGTTCATGTATTGCAGTCCTCTTTTAAAGGACGGTAATGTGTTCAGTAATTAAATAACTATTGATATTCATAGTGGGTTAACACACTGCCCAGTGGAATAAGAAAGGACAAATTTAATAATACTACTGCGTCAAATTATTCAAGTATTTGTTTTTCCCAATTAAAAAAAAGTACAATTTAATGAAATGATGTGTACTTTATTACATTCTTAAAAGGTATTGAGAGTAATTAATACACTATAATATTAAATAGAATAGACAGGGTGTCGGATTGCACAGTGTAAAAAACATGGAAAGTAGTAATATAGGAAAGAAATTAAACGTTGGAATTCGCAGTGTGTTGGATAATTCAGGTGTCGGATTAGACAGTTTTCACTGTATTTGAAAGTATTTTATTTTATTTTAAGTATTTGTATTTTGCAAGGTCAAGGGGTACTGTCTGCATGCGAAAGAAGAGATTTTTTGAGTGACAATAATTCTCTTTATTGGTACTATTTACATGTATAACGTACTTGACCATTACCGCAGGACGTTGTGTGCCACTTTTACCCGAGTTGACATATAAATTGCAAAATACATTGTGTCTTTTATGTCTTTATTATTAAAAGTTACCAGTCGTTACGTTATAATTTTCCTCTTACATTATTGGCTTTTGCATTGTCTACCTTGTCATTTAACTGTTGGTTAAAATTATTCCAGAAAGGTGTTAAAACAGCAGTGGGTAAAAAAAAGTATTTCGCTAATCATGATAATGAATTCTTTTTTTTAAACCTACGCTAACCATATCGAAATCATTAATTATATATATTATAACAGTTCTTATTCTTTCAGGAGCTTGGTTGAAACCATTGTTGGTGACGTTGTGATCATGATTACCATTGTAACTGCCGTGTCTTTCATGTATTGTAAATTGTAAGTACATGACTATATAAACTAAACTACTAACATTCATATTCATACCAATCAATAAGTGTATGACATATATATATAAACTGTATGAAATTACATAATTATATTACATTTTTAGTGGTACAATACATTTTTGCATTGACAGTAAATTGCTTTCCGTCAAAGCTATACGTTCATCACTCCATGATATATTGACAAGTCCCACAACGTGCATTGTGGCAACGCACTTTGAAAAAATTACGCACTTTGAAAAAAAATTTCATAGTGCGTTAAATTGGGACAAAATCAACGCACTTTGAAAAGAAAAATTCAAAGTGCGTTAAATTTTAGACACACTCAACGCACTTTAAAAAATTGTTTTTAAAGTGCGTTACGTCCCTGAAACGTTCTACTTTCCCACCTGAACGGTGATCGAACGGTGAACGAACACAGAGCGAACAGTGAGTAAACGATGTGCAAACGCTGAACGCAACTTGGTGAACGATGTGTAAACGGTGAACACATAAGGCGAACGGAGCGCGAACGCGAGTGCAAAGTGAACGGTGAACGAACGGTGAACGCAAGATGAACGATTTATTCGGAATGCCTCAGATCTTTTCCTTGCATTAAAATTATTCTGTATTTCTTATTTCAGTTGCTTTAATATAAATACCCAGTAGATGAAATAATAAATAAATAAATAATAAAAACATTTTTTTCTGTTTAATATGCACCTTTGATTTTAATCGATAGTTTTATAACACGATTTTAATTGCCGTAAAAGATGTGTATTTGTTACCGAACGTGTGTAGTTTATATATTAAATTAATTTACATGTATTTATATGTATAGTAAATATCTTTTCACTAAAAAATAATATGGACATTAGAAGATAAAACTACTACTTGTAGAATGAATTAATTACATTGTATGTGGTTGAATCAACCATACATGTATTTCCGTGCTAAGGTGACTATGAGTAAAATAACGGATTTTTTTTTTCGAATTCACAATTGTCTGCTGACGTATTTCATAAAACCTCTCGAATTTTTAAAATTCTAATACAAAATATTTTTATTTATGTGTCTTTTGTATTCTTTTATGATGATTATTTTAGCTTACTTCTACATGTACATGTATATGTAGACATTTCCCGGCCGTGATGATACTCGGCAAGATGATGGAAATAAAGAGGCATTCAAACGTTTGATATAGATTAAATTTTCAAAACTAAATAAGTAATGTGCTGTCACAGTTTTTATTAAACAGAGAAATGTACGAGAGAGAGAGAGAGAGAGAGAGAGAGAGAGAGAGAGAGAGAGAGAGAAGAAGAGAGAGAGAGAGAGATCTGTTGTATTAAATAAAATTCTTATTATTTTTCCTAAATATTCCAAGCAGTAAAGGTAATCAATTTTTTTTTAGATCAGTAAATCCATTTGACAGTAATTATTGGCTTTTATTTTCCGTCATCAAGTTTACACGATTCACAGGAAGACCACGTGTTTGTCCTGCCAATCAATATCATGCGACACAGCGGAGGTGTGGAAATCGCGTTTCACCGAACATGCCGAAGGTAGTCACTTAATGTTTCCAAGAAGATTTGATATTTTTCCCTATCATTTCTAGATCTGATTTTTGCATTCCTGCAGAAAAATAATAAATAATGGAAATATATACCTGGAAGGATTAAGTTTTAAATTGAGTTTGAAACATATTCCCTGCTAATTTAAAACACTACTGTCGGCACAAGTGTATTCTAAAGTACTATTGTTAAATGACTCTTTGGTGTTGGTTTTAAGACTGATTTTCTTGAGGTACAATACACATTAAGTAGGTTAAATACTGAAAATACTCACAAAGAATATTTAATTTTTCGGGAGAAAAGGCACCGGGGGGGGGGGGGGGTTATACTGCACGGCAAACATTTATTTAGTACGGTGAAGAAAGGCATTTCCTTCTCTAATAATAAATTATTTTTAACAGTTGGTCTTTTTCTAAAATTTAAAGTCACGCTATCAATTTAATTAGCTCTAAAGATATTTAATGAAGTGAATATTTGCAGAATTGTTCATAAATCTCAGACCTACGTGTAGTATAAAATACGTGTTACTGTAGAAATATTTTTTTTGTGTATTCTTGTCTTGTAAAAGTTTTGGATTAATTACTATACATTCCTTAATGATTTGTCGTCATTAACATTGCAACAAATTGTTGCCGTGCGCGGAGCATTTGTACACTGCCCTTTTTTTAGATTTAATATTTTAGCATCGTTCTATACTCATGTAGGTACTAAATGTATCATTTTCCAAGGAAATTACATGAATAACGTTACAGCTGAATAATGATAACAGAAATATTAATATCATATATCTTTTTTTGCAATGAAATAATTATTCTTCAAACACGATATCTAAGTTATTTAATAAATAAACATGTAAATCTTTACCATCAAAAAGATAAGTCCTTTCACTTCGGAGTTCTGAATGACAATGAAGACTGAACGATAAGTGAACGGTGAATGCAAGGTGAACGCAAAGTAAACGGAACGTAGAGCGAAAGGTGAAGGGTGAACGCGAGTGCACGGTGAACGGTGAACGCATTACTGTGAACGGAGAGCGAACGGTGAACGCACGCTGAACGAACGGAAAATGGGAAAGTAGAACGTTTCAGAAACTTTAAGAGTGTACATAAGCATTTTTTACCATGGGGACATTAAACGCACTTTGAAAAAAATGAATACTAAAAAAAAAAAAAATTCTAGACTTATAGATTTTAGTAATTGAGAGAATCAATTTGTAATAATTATATCTTTCGAAAAACTGTTTAATTTACATGAACTCGTTTAACCTTTTTGAGAACAAGGACAAAACGAGTAGAAGATCTTTCAGCGCAACTCTCTTTTTTTCTTACATTGTACAAAGCCGTCGGTAGCAAATTGAGTGTAGACCCACCAATCCACCCCCAAAGGTACCGTAAGCCCAAAATTTTTGATGCTTACATTATGTATATTTTTGCAAAACATTCGTGTGACTACCCCCGCCCCATCAAGTACTGATGCCTTTGCTACATCCAAATATATGTATTTGCATGACTGGTATAACGTTGAAAACTTTCAATAAATTTGGGGTTACATAAAATGCATGCAAACTAAAAAACGTTGAAAATTTTCAATAAATATAAGTTTACATAAAATACATGCAAACTGAAAAACATTAAGTACAGTAAAACATTTAGAGAGAAAGAATTTTCAAAATATGGAAAAATCAAAATCGCTCACTGTTACATTCTGAAGTGACCTAATCATTGAAGAGTTATCAGACATTTTCAATTATTTATCATACCTAAGATTTGCAAGAATATTGACCAAGCAATACACATTTTTTCAAAGTGCGTTTGAACAGAAATTTTAGTTTTTCAAACTGTGTTGATTTGGTCCCAAATTTAACGCACTTTGAAAAAAAATATCAAAGTGCGGAATTTTTTAAAGTGCGTTGTAATAGTGCGTCCTCATAATTTTGCCCTGTTCACACGGAAAGTTTAATTCGAATTACGTAAAGTTACTGCAAATTAGCTTCGCTTCGCGTTCACACGGAGAATTTCATGCGAATTAGTTTAATTCGAATTAGTTTACTGCGCATTAAATTACTTCGCATTAGCTCCGTGTGAACGCCAAGCGAAGCTAATTCGAATTAAATTTTGAGGCATGCGTAATGGCAAAATAAGGTCAAATGCCACATGTCCGTGGTCAAATTGAAGTATTTGTGCTATTTTTTGAGTGAAAAAGTAAGGAAAATTGTGTTAATCACTAAAATGTGTGTACAGACACTGTAACATTATATCAAATGCATCTGCTCCTGCATAAGATGACGTGATTTACAAATGACGTCATAATAGAATTACTGACGCCTGATTGTAGAAGAAAAAATTTAATTCGCATTAGTTTACTTCGCATTAGCTGTCGTGTGAACGCAATTTAATTCGCATTATTTTGATTCGCATTAGTTTACTTCGCATTAATTTACTGCGAATTAAACTCGTCGTGTGAACAGGGCATTAGAAACTGTGTAAATATTTTTCAAATGGAACGTCATAAGGATAGATAAAGTTTAAAGAAAATGAAAACGCGAGATTAAAGAAGTCACGTGCGGGACGGGACAAATAAAGCAGAAGAGGGGGTATAGAACCTGAAAATTTGCAAAATCAATAGAATGTACACGTAAATATAAGAATTAACAGTAAGTTTTTTTGCATCATGACGATGATCAATCCATTGGCTTGCGTGAAAATTTTGTGCATAAAAATTCAGTTATTTAGAGTTTGTACATATTATCACGCATGCTAATCGATTGATCACACCATGAAACCAACAAAGTTTATACAGTTATTCATTAATCATACAGACCCTGAGACGTGCTACTACCCCACACGCTCGCTGCACGAACAGTACACGAACGCTACACGGTTTGCAAGAAACGCTGCACGGTTTACACGAAACGCTACATGGTTTGCACACAATGGAAAGCGCACGAAAGTTACACGCTTTTTTGGGGTAGCAGCACATCTCAGGTCTGTACATAGAATATATAAAAGATATAATGAAATAGAAAGTCGTTGTTACTTGAAACAATTAATAAACAATTGATTGATCGATATTGTCATAGACGCAGAGTCGGGAAAACGATGCTGGCTTTCTTTGATTGTTTTATATGTTTTTGTTTGTGTTGTAACGTCCATCATGTGAATATTTCACTCATGTGAATATGCTTTTTATATATGTAATATTTGATCTCCACAGAAATAAGTATATCAAATGAAATGATTTAAACACTATTATTATAAACCATTTTGCTGAATAGTTCAAACTTGAACATTTTTTGATTTAAATGCTAGCAAATAATGCTAATATTTACTGTTTTACAGGGACAGAAAATTGAATGAAAGGAAAACAAAGGTAGACATTTAAAACGAATAACTGAGTATACACATATATTTGACAAAGCTAAAAACTTAAAACATATCTCATTACTTGTAAGTTTCAAATGCATATATTTCATTTCCTTCAAAGTAATTTGCGTGAAACTATAGGGCATTTAAAATATGTAGAAAATTTAAGTTTTTTTCTCCCTTAACTGCAAAAGAACTACACTCACATTAGTGATGTGTTTTGGTAGGTATATATACATGAAAACCTTAGAAAAATGAGCACTCAACAATATAATGAATTCTGTGATTTCAAAATTTTAAGTCTACTGTTTTGAGCTTCAAGGTATGTCAATTGTTATTTAATATCTATATCAAGTACATTTTGAGATGCATATTTCGATAATTTCATGACGTCCCCTATAAAATGTGTCTCTAGATCTCTAGGTATCTGGATGCAACTGGACTAATAAAAATAGCTAGCATTAGAGGTACCTGTATATATCTTAAAGAATAAAGTTTTTAATTCATCTTATAATATAAACGTATCGTATGTTATGCACAAATATTATGCATTTGATCAGAAATAAAAGAACATTCACATGACTGTGAGATGTTACCAAGGTTTTGTTCAAAACTTTACAAATACACCTGTAGTAACAAAACAATTGAACTGCTGATATTTCTACAGCAATATCGACAATCCTTGGAATATTATGATCTGTTGTAAAATTAAACAGGGAGCAATTTTGTTTGCAGCAATTGTAAGGCTTCTTAAAGCGCTAGCTTTACATGCGTTCAAAACAATAATTTGCATACAATTTTGCAAATTTTCTTCTAAGATCAGGAAAGCCAGTAATTAGTCGTATTTATATAAATCATCCTATGGTAGTGTAGATTTAGGTTTGTTCAAATCCAGACAATCTTGGTTGGTTGGGACCTCAAAAGAGTTCATACTTTAAGTAGAATAGTCACTTTTAATCAATGATGCAATTAACCACTAATGCATTAAATTTTTTTAATACTGAACTAATTCTTGCTTATATTTTTTTTTCCTAGGCATAGAACACAGGGGTCCGTTTTACAAAAGAACTTACGACTAAGACCAAAAACTGTAAAATTCTGCAAAATAATTCTCTGAGAAATTTTTGGTGTATAAATATCTTACCACATTCCTATTAAAAGGGTTGAAATAATTTTCAATATAATGTTAATTAAAAAGTTATGTGAATAATCGACGTTGGTCTTAAGTCGTAAGTCCTTTTGTAAATCGGCCCCAGGTGAGAAGTGTGATTCGTTGGCCTCTTGTTCGTATTAGTTATGAAAACAGTCACACATAATACTTTTTTTTTCAAATATCCGATGCTAAGATTCCAAAATACGATTAAATTAAATGATAGGAAGATAATGAATAGATTTAATATCAAAGTCCATAAAACAATAAAAAAATAGGAGTGGAGCAAACATAGCCCTCCGAAACAACAGAGGTGGGATCAGATGCCATGATGGAGTGAGCATCCCAGCCGCCCATCACACTCGCCGCGTGCTTCCTGTCATAATTATGAAATAACGGAACAATCTGTCGTTAATTCAGTGTATAAATAATGGACTAACAATTAGTATAAAAAACAACAGTCAGCATTTGACTCAATGATCATCGTATTTGCTGACGAGGTCTTTGTATTGTATAGAACTTACGAAAAAATGACTTTTAACGACGCTTCTGATTGTCTTGTTTCATCGACATGTTTGTCAATAGTTTACCTCGTTTTAGAAATTGTTCAGACGTAAAGCATGCTCTTGCATATCGAATCAACTGAGATATATAAACTTCGTCTGCAGGTGATGCAGATTTATTGCTGCATTAGTAAGGGAAGATGACGATAGAAAACTTAAATACATCACGTTTATCATAGAGCATGGTTGTTAGATTACGATTATAATCTTTTTCAAGTAAAAATATCCAAGTATGAAACAAATGTGTCAGACTCTATGGCATCTTTTATCTCATGTTCACCAGAATTTATCGTATCAGCATAGACATGGACATTAACTATCATTGTTCAATATAATTGATAATACGAGGGTATTTTAAAAAGTTTGTAGAAAATCTTTGGAAAATATCTTCATATTAGTAAAACAAAAAATGAAAACAACAAAACTGGTTCACGAAGCAGCGTCAAAATTGAGTTATTTACTAATTTTCATTTTATAAACTGTGTATGAAATTAAAATGTACAGTTTTTTTGGGGAAACTATTTCAACGATGTCTTTGACACCCAATTGGGGTTTAACGTTTTCCGTAGGTTAGCTTACATGAGTCCTATTTACTGAAATGGAATATGAAACTTAAAAATTATAGAAAAGAATGTTTTATTTAAGAAAGTGACTTAATCTTTGATTTTGTAATAATAATAATACGACGAGGAGCATATATAAGTATTTCTTTGAATGACCGTTGAAAATTGTCGATTTACCTGAATGTCAGTTGAAGACCACAGGTAGGATTTTATTTTTTTAGCAAAAAATTTTAAAAAATTTGCTTCATTTTACACTAGTTTGTAACAAGTAATATGTACATGTATATTGAAATAAGGTGAAATGTTTATGGCACCCCCCCCCCCCCCCTCATCATGACAGCTCAAGTTGTAGGGAGTTCAAAGGAGTAAAGGCAGAGACAAAACGTTTTTTTTTACATGAAACCTTAATGTACCTGCGTTAGTCTTAATTTGTATGATGTGCATTTATATACGTTGTCTTCAACAAACGAATTGTATATTGTATATGCATAATTTGTAAGATATTTTCGAAAATTTTAGAAAGACTTTCTTACAAAAGCATTTATTTGTATTAAACAGGATAAAAATACAAATGTTACTGCAATTCATCCAGGTACCAGACGAGGCTTTGAAGTTGAAGAATTTCGAAGCTAGAAAAGGATACCGGGAAAAAGGGAAAAAACTCTCTTTTTGAAACAGTCGACAGGTCTCTAGACAAACGTCTAATTTGTTTTTTTTTTATGTATGACAAACTCACTTGCTTAAGGAAAAAAAGGATACAGACATAGAAATCATTTGTAGATTGTAAAATGATTATTTTTATATATGCAATTTCATAATATGCAATACTTAGGACAATCCATTGATGGTAAAAAAAAGTTCAACTTATTTAAATAATATTTTTTTTTCAGATATACTTTGAATTTTCTAATACTTGTTGAGAAAATATATAAATTGATATTTTACATTCGCTTGTTTTTTTACACTTAAAGATTAAAAAAAACGTGCTATCAAATGATTTTTTTATTTCAAAAAATCAAAATCATAATTAATGAAGATAAGGAATCAACGGATCAAAACTGGCAAATGGAGTATGTATCAATTAACACTATTGGTGTTTTTAGGTGCTGCGCATCTATGATATAAATTTTAGAATTATTTAATGCCTGAACAGTCAATAGACCAGAATATTTTTCCCAAGGTGCAAGGAACAGCTCTGATCAGTATCTTCTATTGCCGAGGCCAACAACCTACAACATACAACATACATGTACAATTTAGAATTGAACATTCACATGTAAATAAAATACATTTTAAGTTTTCTTCAGGGAAAATGCATGATTCAATTTTTAGGTCACCTGAGTCACTGAGGTGACCTATTGCTATCTGTTATCGTCCGGTGCCAATGGTCGTAAATTTTTTAGCTTTTCTCTGGAACGGCTGAGCCAATTTCAATCAAATTTGGTATACAACATCTAGTGTAAAGGGAAAAATATTGAAAAATTTCATGGCCCCTCCCCCGTTGGGCCAGAGGGGGGGCCAAAACCCCCAAAATTAATGCAATCTTTAAAAATTTTCTACTTTACTACTGGACATCTAGCAGACAAACTTTTGGCATGATGATAATAAGAATTGAGTCTACTACCAAGGTTGTGAAATTTTGGGCCCCAAAGGGGCAGGGGTTCTGGTGTTAAGTTGGGGCTATATACATGTAGATCATAAAATAGTAAAAGCGCATTATTTCTTTGAAAATCTTTTCTGTTTGGATATTAAATAAACTAAGTATATATTTATAAACAAGATTGCCTCTTTCAAAATTGTGATTTTTATGGTCCCAGGGTCAGGGGTTCTGGCGTCAAGGTGAGGCTCTATTGATTATATAGTGAAAAAGCATTAATTGTATGAAATTCTTCTTCTCTGCTCATAGGTATTAAACAAACTAAGTAAGTCCATAGTTATGATGAGCATGAATGCCTTTTTCAAAATTGTGAATTTCAGGGCCCCCGATTCAGGGGTTCCTGTGTTAGGGTGGGGCTCTATTGATTATATAGTGAAAATGTACTACTTTTTTTTTAAAATCTTCTTTTCCTGCTCCTAGGTATTAAATGAATTACCTAAGTACAAAGTATGATGAGCAAGAGTCCCCTTTTTTAATATTTTGAACTTGAGGGCCCAGGGTCAAGGGTTCTTTTTTTAGGGTGGGGTACAATTGATAAATTTAAAAATACGTAATCTTTGAAAATCTTTTTCTCTGCTCCTGGGTATTAAGCAGAGGAACTCCTTTTATAGCTATTATTAGTAAGGGCCCTTCTTCCAAAATTGTGAATTTCAAGGTCCCTGGTGGGTGGGGGTACAGAGGGGGGGGGGTTTTTTTACTGAAATGAATTAATTCTATAAAACTGCCCCGGGATTGTTTTTTTTATTAGCATGGGTGCCTTTTCCAAAATTGTGACATGTGTGGACCTAAGGTCAGGGGTTCAAATGTGGTATGGGGCACTGCTGATTTTTTTTGAATATTACTGATCAGTTGAAATGCTTTTCCCCCCCTCTACTCTGTATGCGTATTAAGTAACCAGACTAAGCAATTGCCAATTATAGGAATGATGGGAAATGGTGCTTTTTCTTTTTTTAAAATTTTGAATGCCATGGTGTCTAGTTTAAAACATAACCAAATTTAATCATTGGAAAGTTTTTCATGATGCTAGGTGACCTATAAGGCCCCTGGATCTATTGTTACAAAAAAAAAAACAACAAATGATTTAAAAAATCAAGGAATAAAAATTTTAAAAAAATTTAAAAAGATAATTGAATCATAGTTTTTAAAAATTTTCGCGTTAAAAAAAAATTAAGTGCCAAAAAAAATGAAAATTCAGGAGATGACTTCACAATTAATACCTCTGACCTCTGATATGACCTTGTTCTTAAAAGGTACAGAAAAGGGTGTTAAAAAAAGCCCTCTTCTATCTAAGGAAAACAATTTAAAAATTACATTTAATTTAATATCAGGGGATGAAAATGTAACTGTATTTTATTTAAAACATTCTAAAATATAGGCGCCCAAAGTGATCACCATGCAGGATGTCTCTGATTTTTGCACAAAATATGATGAAAACATGCCAAAACTTATTATTTTACCAGTAAAACCGGGGGGTTGGTTTCCTCTGCGTCTGTCTGTCCGTTCGTCAGTCTAGCTGTCCCGTTTCTGCCAATTTTTACTTTTTTCCGCACTTTTTTCTAAACGCTTGTCAGATATTGAGCTGTGTTTTTTTTGTGAGTATATCTTGATAAGTTACACATCAAATTTGAATTTCATTTCGCTTGATTGATTTTTGACAGAATTATGGCATTTTTTTTTTTTCATAAGGGAAGAGGGGTTTTGCGGTTCCCCAAAAGAAATGGTAAAAACGAAAAAGAAAAATTTTTTTTTGAAAGTAATTAAATGATTGTATATTGTTTAACGTCCCTCTCGAAAAATTTTTCACCCATATGGAGACGCCACCACTTGCCGGTGGAGGGCTACAAATTTTGTCCAATGCTTGGCACTCAGGGCCTTTGAGCGGGGGATCTTTTGGCCAACACCTACTGCGACACGGGGCCTCGTTTTGGTCTCATCCGAAGGACCGGTCTCCACGTCCCGCAGTGGGATTAACCCCCGTAAGGATTAACTCCTTACTTCGCGGGTCTGACTCTAACCACGCCCACGCGGGGGACACATTCTAAAGAAAAAAAGGGAACATGGTAGGGGGGCATGTATGCAACGCAGCACAGTTAGGGTTAAAGTAAGAAGGCGGGGGTAATTTTAGGGAAAAGTTTACTATAACGTCACATATAATATAAGGTCTTCAAAATACCACAAAATATTTTTTTTTTTTAAACAGCTGGATACCTGTATACTACATACTAACTCACTATTACGAGGGTTGTAAGAAAAGTTGGCGGACACATTGAATTACGGAAATTCTATTTTGTTCTGTGAAGTATGACCTATGTCTGAATAAATTCTTATATTTTGTTTATTGGTATGTAAAAAATAAGTCGATATATAAAAATCTTTAAAATTTACAACGATTTGTACTATGAGGTCATGGGATTCACGGAGCAATCACTTGACGTAAGGCGACGTGACAACCAAATTTAACCCATAAGCTTTGTCGCAGTTCATAAAATTTTCATTTCTTCAGATTTTCTTTATTTTTTCTACTTTAAAATTGAATATTATATCAAGACATGTTACTTTTCTACTATAATATCTTTTGTACTGATTAAGATATTTTAGATTTTAAGAAAGTATATGCAGTTAATCGATCAGGTATTGAAACTATATAGGCGAAGCAACGTCCATCGATAAGGAGATATTAAAGTTGATGCAGTTATTATTCAAAATATTAATCCTTCCATTTTTATGAAGCTACAGCCATTTGAAAACTTGTCCTTTGCATGTGTAGGAAATTCTCAGCAGCATCTTGAACATTTTAATCTCTTTTTAGACATTTTCCTGTCTACACACATACTTTTTACGTAGTGCAGTGTTCCATGACGCTCAATGACGTTCCAATTTTTGGCTGTGTTTTTAAGCGTTATCATTTAAAAACGGCTTTATAAAACAGTCATATACTCTGCAATTTGTTCAAAATTTCTCCGGGGCGTTTCATGAATACTTTTGCGGGAGGTAAAAAATCATAAATCTCTTTGCGCTACAATTGTGGATTTTTAATTTTTGAAACGTGTGATGTAAACGTGCCAAAATAAAGAGTCCGTGCAGCAAGTTTTATCAAAATAAAAAAAGCTGTATATATTTCAAAAACACCGGAGAGCACCAAATTCTTGTATATTTTTGGAAAAAATTAAGTTTTTTTTGGAAAGTTTGACCGGTTTCGTGGAAATAGCACGCTCACATTAGAACTTTGAAAATTTTAACACCCCTCGTACATGCAGTATTGTCGTTTGTTAAATCCCACACAAAGGTATATAAATGATGCATGATCCCAAAGTACTTGTCAATGTGACGTCATCTCACAAAAAGAGCGTTTTTACACAGTGAGAGGTTGATCAAGTACATTTTTACAATGAAAAAATGTCTTTTGTTCTTAAAAAAAATATTATTTGCAATTAAATAAAAGGCCGTTAACTTGGATGCAATGTCTATTTTAGTATTTTATTGATAAACTGTCCGTACATTCCCAAGACAAGTGATACTGTCTTGTGTTTTATGTAGTTATTGAAAAAGAAAGGAAGGGCCCTAATAGATCGATTTATTGCAAAGGCATACCCTCAGTGATCGTCAAGATTTTACACTTAAATCAAGTAGTATAAATATATTTTTTAAGTGCTGCGAACCTTTGAGATCTTGCAAAAAAATTAATGTATTGTTATATTTAATGTAGTTGACCAGCAAAATATTCAACCTGCCGTCAAAAAAATTCAATTTTATCAATTAAAAAGGAAATCTATGTGGGTTTCGCAGCTTTTTTCACAAACTCATATAGTGTTGAAAAGGATTATAAATTCAACTAAGATTTCTGACTTGGTTATGCCCTTGCAATATTGGAATTTATAGATGACCTTCAAACTGCAAGCTTAATTGCTAAAATCATTGGGGACATCACGTGACAGGCTTAAAAAAAAAAAAAATGTCCCCCAACATGTAGATTTAAACTACATTAATTTTTTTGTCAATAATGTCCTAAAAAGAATCGCTATCCAAATAAAGAATATATTTTTTATCTTAAAAAATGCCAATTTCCATTTGTAGCTTTTAACTTTCGAACTCTGAGAATTTTTTTTTTCCTACAAAGATCATTCAATGTTCACAATCAGATATCATTCGTTTTTATCCTGCACTCTTTAAAAAATGAACTTGAGTTAAAATTGAACTTATGAGTATTGTGTCCTACCTTTAATAATTTTGAGAAAAGACTTGTAATTTACAATTTCTTTTTAAAATACATTTGATTACACTGATTTTGAAGAAACGGAAAATTGTTCCCCCCTCCATTTCTTCCCATTCGTAATACGCACTATACAGAAAACCTTACGTTTTACAAAAGAATTTACGACCAAGACAAGGTGCATTCAAGTGAAATGCGATTTACAGCGTTAAACTGATATCTCGTTAGCGGGGATTTTTTAAACTGTGCATAAAAAAAAACTCTCAAACGGGTCTCAATGCAAGAAATATTTTCAAGTTAAATTTTCTTGATAAGTAATGGTAATAAAATATAATTTTTCCTGTTTGATCGGTTTTAGAAATTTCACAGAGATAGAGACGCAAGGAACGTTTTTTGACGTACATAATTTTATATCCTTAATAGTAAACGGAACATGGACGCAATCCCCAATTTTCACAATTCCCTCCCCTAAAGGCCGTAAAAGGCCAAGGTAAAAACTGATCTAAACAAGAGTGTTTCATATTCCGAATAACACATTTGATTTGGAGCGCCACATTTTTTTCAAAGCTCCTTCAAAATGGTCTCGGATCTTTTTTTCTTTTTAAAATTCCAACCTTTCTAAAGATTTCCTAACATTGAATTGAATTCCCGGGGTTTAGTATTGTCTCAGTTTGTGTACATAGC
Organism: Saccostrea cuccullata; assembly: GCF_032062105.1. Lineage (NCBI taxonomy): Eukaryota > Metazoa > Mollusca > Bivalvia > Ostreida > Ostreidae > Saccostrea > Saccostrea cuccullata. The sequence goes on along the minus strand of NW_026934604.1, from coordinate 40,317 downwards.
TGATACCCGAAATTAAGAGGAAACTGTTGAAGCTGCTATCCTTGCCTGAATGATATGCGATATATAACAGAATACGGTTTGATTGATTGATTGATTGTATATTGTTTAACGTCCCTCTTGAGAATTTTTCACTAATGAAGACGTCACCGTATGCCGGTGAAGGGCTTAAAAATATCTCGGCACTCAGGGCCAGACAGTGGGGGTTTTTTTTTGTGCCAGCGCCTACCGTGACACGGGACCTACGTTTTTAAGGTCATATCCGAAAGACCCGTGACTTTCACTTCTAGTGCCGTGCGCTTGGCGAAGGAACAGTCACTACCTTTGTTTACGTCTTAGGTATGACGCGGCGCCGCGAACGAGAATCGAACCCGGACCTCCCGATCACGAAGCAACCTCTACCACTAGGCTACCGTGACCGGTAAATACGGGTTTAAGGGGCTGGTCATTTATTTGATAGTTTTGTCGATATTCTAAAATCCTTTTCAAGCTTGCAAGTACACAGTCCTGGTGTTTTGAAATGCTTGCATCAAACAATCGAGTGATTTCTTCTGAAAAAGTCCAAAGTGCCGTTGGATATGGTTTCGGTTGACTATATGAGTCCGGAGCCAACTTGAGAAATCGCTGAAATTGTAAACGTGACAAGCTGTCCTTCCGTCATTGAGTTTTGAACTCCCAAGACGTGCTGCGCTTTAAATGAAATGCTCAACTGCAAGCATTTTGAACAAATTGTGAACATTATCATTACTAATTCTGATTTGGATGTCATCCAATTCACAATATGTACCACTGGTTGATTGTCAGATCTAAATAAAATTTTTTTGTCGTTTTTTAGTGCATGCGATAAGCGAGGTAATTGGGCCAGGGTGGGACAGCAATCACGCGTAGCCATAAATCATAATTCAATTTCAAATTTTGACCAATTTTGGTAACAGATTGCTTGACGCACTCTAAATTGCCGTGTTTTTTTTCATCCATCCCCGGGAAAAGAAGGTGTTTTTAGCATTATTGTGTCCTACAAATGAAACGGGCCCAAAAATTTTAATTTGTGAATTTGAAAGATCGAGAAAAAAATTGGCATAAAATCATTTTGGAAATATGACGCCATAAATTTGATGGAATTGTTTACTTCAAACAGAAAAAGCTTCTAAATGACCCATTTCAAAGGGAATTTCCTTTAGAAAAATTGTCCACAGCCGTCGCCGACTTTTGTTTTTGGATATGTTGTGTAAAATGCAATGAAAAATCACATATCAAAAAAACTTTGTGGGCGATGCATGTGGGCAATATTTTCTGAAAGAAAATTCCATTGAAGATTGTCTTCTGCAACATTTTTAAAAAAATAGGGGAAAAAGCAATTTTTATAACGTCACAATTAGCATTTAGAAATGCATGTGGAAAAAAATTTGTATAATTTTTATGCATGGAATTTCAATAGCTAAAAATACACGAGTTTTCTTTTTTTTTTCATTATTATTTATTTTTCAGAAAATCACAGGACAAGTTTTGTATTGAAACTGTACCTTTTTTTACCTGGCTGCGTCACGAATGACAAAAATATATTGAACCAATTCGGCTACGCTCCCCGTGTGCCCTTGAATATAAATGTGCATAAATAACAGAAAACTAGCCATCGATGGTTTTAAGAAATGAATGAAAATTTTTTTCTTTGATCGATGTATCAAAAAAAAATTTTGGCAAAACTTCATCAATGCGTGTAGCCATTGATGAAAAATTTTCCGTCCCAAATTTTTTTTTATACATCATAAAAAAAAAATTTCTTATTTCTTATCATTTAATTATGATTTTAAATTGATGAAATGAAAGTTTCTTTCACTTTTCAAAACAGTGCGCACGAATACATCGCCATAACGTTAATGTTTAAAAACAAAATGGCTCTAACCATGCTAACGAAAAACGTTCTCAAATATTGTTGTGTGATTACCAACAGTCTCCGAAATAATTTACAGTTCTTTAACACAAAAAACCTACCTGTTGTGTTATCCCTCCGGGTATATTTTCTCCGGTAAGTTATCTAAGTTCGTATATGTAAAAGGGGAAACTCTCAACTATCCTAACAGTTCTAGGTCACAGAAACGTTGGATTTCATTTGCGCATCTTTTCATCTGAATTTCAAACTGAATATACTAGTATATATCAACATGTCAATGTTGTAAAACCTGAAAGAGTCTGCCGCAGATAGTTCAAGATTAAAGAATTCCGTCCTCAATATTCATAGTGTCCTCGATCATTCGTTTCCCATGATTTAACAGATTTACGGTTTTTCCCCCCCTTTGGTAGCATAATAAAATTTTTTAGAGTTCTATTGTTTTATCCAGACATCTCAAAGTCAAACATTTAAGTAAAATGTCCCTTAAACGATTTTACCCTCCTTTCCCCTAACTGTATTAATTGTCGTCATGCAGACATTTCATTTGTTTACAAAGGGGAATAATTCAAAATGAAAAAAAAAAGAAAGTAAAAGTAAGTAGGACCGTAACGGACAGGTTCCGAAATTAGGAAAATATTTATTAAAAGTAAAAGTATTTAATTATTCCTTCAAAAAGTAATCGGAAGCGGGGAATATAAGTAACGACTGTAAAGTATTTCCGGCTGCTGTGCAAGCGAACTCTAAATTTTATTGATGCAGTTATCAAAACAATTTTTTATCCAATCAGAATCAAGTATTTTATAGAAATTAAATGATGTTATATTCTCATTCAAAACTTTGGGTTTACCTAATTCCCCCTTATCATTTAAGAAAAAATTTCTACCCCGGCAAACTGCCGCAGTTCAAAATTCTTTGTGTCACACAATTTTATATAGCTTTTTACCCGGACTTATTGCTAAAGAGCAATTGCCGGCTTTTTTCATCCTGTTCAAGGCAGGAAGTCAACCCCATAGTCGCCATTTTAAAGTTACCTGCAAAAATTAGTTCTTCTTAACCGCTTTTAAGATAATACAAACGCTAAATAAAGCAACAAAAATAAACGAAGTTTTCTCTTGATAAAATTAGAGTGATGACTTTGAAAACTTCAGTCCTGAGTCAAAGAACATAGTTCATTAGCGTACGGATTTTTGATAATCAGTTATCGTAGTTCTCTACACATACGAGGTAAGGCAGGATAGGGGGCCGACTGGCCTGTTTGTTTCATTCAGCTGGGAAATTAATTATTTGAAAAAATTGGCCCTGGTATTAGGATTAAAAAACTCGCTGTCAGTGTCTTAATTATCATTTATATTGATAGTTTGAAATATTTTTTTCATCAAAATATAAACGTGATTCATGTAAGAAAACATTATATTCTGTAAATAAATCGGATCTCTGTACTTTTGAGTACTTTGATTGTTTTAAAGCGATTGGAACATTGCCACCTTTATCGTCCCAGCGCAAACCTCCATTTTTGGCATCCCCCCGAAATTATCTGCCGATGACAGGGCAGCTTCCCCCGGGGCAGGCCCAAACTAGTGAAATCTAATTGCCTACCCTTATCATTAGTAACAAGCGGCTCATGCGCCTTGATTCCCGTGGAGGTTAATGACTTCTTCCTTGGCCTGGGTACATGTACCAGTTACGAGCAGCTCCATCCATAAATTTTTTAACCCCCCCCCCTCTGCCCTTCTGCTGCCTGACTCCCTTGGTCCGATTGATTGCCTTCAGTTGGTGGAATTGGTAGTGACTTGGGACTTTCTGGCTCTAATGGGTGGCACGATTTTTTATTTTTGTTAAACCCGTTCTCGGACGCTTTAAGTATTCAAAACAATTATCAGAATTATGTAGAAACGCTGGGAAAGCTATCGAGCAATGGGAAAAACGCTACGTGCGCCCCTTTTTTATACACGCGGCAATCGGTGGAAGGTGTAAAAATACCTGCGCCCTGTTTTTTTCGGAAATCAGTTAAATGCTTTTAATTGCAATCGCTTTAAACGTCTTTATTTTTGTGTATATCTTAGAGTAGATTTTAGCTTACCAAATATCCTCGAACAACCCATCTCGCTGGTAATCAGCAAAAGTAAAAAAAAAATTTTACAAGTATAATTGAATAAAAATTTAAATTTAGTTCCACATTAAAGGGTGTTATTATTTATTTATATATAAGCAACATTTTGGTCAAATAATATCCAATAGATATTATTCCTCTTTATATATGGCATTTGGTTTATAGATACTTGCGAATAAAAGCATTAAGTTCATTAGTGGTATGATACTTTTTAAAAGTTATTACCGGAATAATTTCAGTATCAAACAAACAAATGAAAAAAAAAATACCGACATAGTAAACTATGTTTTTCAGCATCCCTGCTTAGGTCCGAATCAACGCTGGCTCATCATTTCAAAATACAGATGAGATTTTAAAAAAATTTTGCTTTAACAAGTTTTTTATTGAGAATATAGTTTAATGTACGAATAAGATTTTAATAAAACCTTAGATGGAAGTTTCACCCACCCATGTATTATTTTATAGAACATGTAGGAAAATAATTATTTTTTAAGGCAATGAGGGTGTAAACCCTATTTAAGAAACCTTCCTTTTTCATGCATCCTTATGGATATAAGTGATGTATTTTTAGACTGTAATTTTTTGAAATGTGATTTTAAGTAATCACTAAAAGATGGTGGCTGAAGGTCATCTCAATCATATGTCAACACCTAAATGACAAGAATTCGAAAACAGATTCTGAAGGATAAACCAGCATAATGGTGCTTTTGTAATACTCTAAAGGAGTTTGGTTAATGTCAATAAAAGTATTAAGAACGTTTCATCAAGTAAATTTTAACCGTTCACGGTAGCTCAGTCGGTAAAGCGCTCGCTCCATGATCGGGAGGTCGTGAGTTCGTACCCGGCCGCGACTGACCTAAGTCGATAAAAAATGGGTAGAAACTGTTCCTTCGACATGCGCTCGGCACTTTGAAGTGAAAGTTGCGGGTCCTTCGGATGAACCTTAAAACCGAGGCCCCGTGTCAGCGGCAGGCGTTGGCACGATAAAGATCCCTCATTGCTCAATGGCCCTGAGTGCCGAGTAAAGGTCAAAATTTGAAGCCCTTCACCGGCAAACCGTGACGTCTCCATATAAGTGAAAAATTCTCAAGAGGGACGTTAAACAATATACAATCAATCAATCAAGTAAATTTTCATTTTAGAATCTACACACATAACTTTTTTTTTAAAAACTCAAAACAAAAGTGGGAATCATTGCGCTCTTTTAAGCAGTAAGAAAAATTATAATGACCTTTTGCTTTCATTTGTAATTACATGTACATGTATCTTTGACATATAAATCAGTTTTTCTAAGTTTTCTCGATTTTTTTCTAGAATAGTACACATAAAATTTTAACACAAAATAAATTTAATTTACTTCGGATAATCAATTATTTGACCTTGCTGCACTTAAAAAAATGTTGATGAAGGTCATGCCCAAACCTAATTAAAATTAGATGCTAGATCCGTTCACATACTCACTACACTAACATTTTAACATCTTCCCATAGAGAGTCACGTCAGAGGTCAAATTCGGAACAACTCTAGAATTATTCGCTTCGATTAGGTAACAAATATCCGATGATTTTGCCAGTGACAATTTGATTCGTTGTAACAGTCGATGGTAGAGAAGGAAATGGAGATAACGAACAGCATTCATTATCAGAGTCCATAAAACAATACAAAATAGGAGAAGAGCAAACACGGACCTCCAAAACATCAGGGTTGGTAACAGGTGCCATGAAGTAGTAAGCATCCTATGCCACCGTTCACATCTGCTGTGTGCTCCTTGTCATGTTCAGGAAATAACGGAAAAACCCGTCGTCAATTAAGTGTATATATTATGGACTAACAATTAGTACGAAAAACGTAAGTCAGCATTCAACTTAATGATAAATTGTGTTTGCTAACGAGGTCTTTGTATCGACCATAGAACTTACAAAATGATGACTTTAAACAAGGCTTCTGATATACTTGTTTTATCAACTTTTTTGTCAATCGTTTACATGTACTTCGTTTCAGAAATTATTCATATGTAGAGCATACATTTGCGTATCGAATCAACTGTGATATATAAACTCCGTACGCAGGTGATGGAGGTATATTGCTGCATAAGTAAGGGAAGTTGACGATAGAAAACTTAAAATCATCACGTTTATCATATAGCTTGGTTGTTAGATTACCATTGACGTACTTTTTAAGTTAAATATCCAAATATGAAACAGATGTGTCAGACTCTGTGGTATCTTTTAATTCAAGCTTACCAGAATCTATCCAAATTGATAAGTGACAATGCGTCGTCGAAATATCTAAATGTCGAATTGAAGGCCACAGCAAGTGTTTTCTTCTTATTACGCATAAGAGTTTACACGAACCCTGTTTCATATAAACACAAAAATAGGTCTGTTTATAATGGAGCGCAATTTGTACCCATGGGGATCCCAGTTAATTATTGGAAGACCTGGTCTACAAAACTACATAGATATTGTCAATCAGAAACTTAAGCATTTTTTAATGTCAACTTCAGAGTACTTGTGTATGCAATCAGAATGTGTTTTAACAAAATAATTTTGCAAATGACCAATGATCAATGACCATAAAAGTAAATTAACGAGTTCCATATTATTGAAAAAGCAGCTTTCAATGATATAAAAAGCCCTGAACTTTAATTTATCATGGGGAATGATTGTGTATCAAGTTGGAAAGTCGTAAGTTTTTAAGCTATTGATTTTGGTAAATTTTTGTGATTTCTTATTTTGTCCAAAAGTTCTTTGGAACTTCTCAAGATATCTGATGATAGTACTCTTGAAGTTATTCCCTTACTACTGTCAATATCTTAGTGAGGAGTAAAGAAAGATGCATGGTTGAACATTTACTGGAACCCGCAATGTATTTTTGTTTGTACAGATTCTTATCCAATGTATATAGTAGTAGTTCAAATTAATTTGGGCTCTGCAGGATACTAGAAATAATCAAAGCTGACAATACGATTATGAAGAATTTCTTCCCTAGAAAGGGAATTATAAGTATAAGTTGGATTACTACTTGAATAATTAAATCCAAGTTCATCAGACCACCTTTAAGCAATCGCTTAATGGTAGCTTAATGGTGACTTAATGGTGGCTTAAAGAAGTTAATTCTTTTAAGCCACCATTAAGCCACCATTAAGCTGCAACTTACATTTGCTTAATGTCCAAACTTCATTAAGCTACCATTTAGCCACCATTAAGCTGAGCTTAATGGTGACTTAATGGTCAACCCTCATTAAACTTTTACGCATCTTATATAGAATCTTTGAACTAACTTTTAGTTATTTTAATATCATTTACGCAAAATCTATTCCAACTCATAATTCTGTCTCGATCATAATTTCTACGAGTTTTTTGTCAACATGCATAAACTTGATCACTGGGAACAAAGTTAGCTAATAGCCACAGGGGCTTGCTCGAGGTGTCTAATTTTTTTTCTTAAAATCATTTACAGTGATAATAAAACAAGACGTCCTGTAACAGAACCGTATATATTTTTTTAAATATTTTATTTTAATTAAATAAATCATTATTACATGTACATGCGTTGTTTTTATTTTTAAAAATGAATTATTATTACGCACCATGAGCAAGTCCTTGTGAAATATCTTAAATTTACAATACCAAAAATCAATTTGTTCTTAAAATTATCTATATTCATGAACACAAAATATATATCACTTTTTAAAAACAAAATGGTATTTTTATTTCATGTGTTAAAAGAAACATTCTGCTACAGAATTCACAGGAATATAACTATATAATCTATTGAAAAAAATCTCTGTCCTTTTCTTTTTTTTTTGGGGGGGGGGGGGCTACTGGTATACAAATGTTTAGTTTTCAAAGATTGACTTTTACCATGAAAAACTTTTTAATGGCTTTTACATCACGAATAATTCTAATTAATTCGTTATTTTTTTTTAATAATGCAGCGGTAAGTATCTGTCAAAATCTAGTCGGTCTTCAATGATTGTTATTTCAAAATCGATTTTCAGAGGAACGGCCGATCAGACTAAACATGACATCCGACCAGATGTATACACATTGAGAAACGGGGTAAGATTAACAGATGATCAGTGTACAGTAAACCGACTGGTCAGACAATAGACCTTAATTAGGTGTCCCCCGTCCCCGGTTAACTAACAGGAAACTATACATACACAACGTACACTGACAGATTTTAATGATCAATTATTTTTTAAAAATTTAAATTTAACGCAAGCATATAACAAATTAAAGATTATGATTCATCGTAAAAAGTCAATTATTTTGATACCCATTATGATACAAAAAGAATTGAAACTGAATATGATATTCTAAAAAAAAGTTTTTGTAAACGTAATTAACCAGGTAACTCTTACGCGAGGATTGTCACTAAATTGTTGACACAGAAACCGTTAATATCCGCAGTATATTAAAAATAAAAGTAGAATCTGTTTTTTCCTCTTTCTTTTTCGATGATAGACTTTTGTGTTTTATTTTTAATTAATTTATTTTCAATCATGATTTAATGCTTACATTTCGCATGTTTCGAAAATTTTCGAATAACAGAGCGAAGAACTCAATCACATTACATCAATCTAAAAGCCGAACTCAGTCTAGAAATATATATTAATGTGTTAAGATCCACAAATAAAATTGTTTATATTTTGATTAATAAATCAATTCAAGACTTTTGGAAATGTTCAACAAAATACTAGTAAATACCTTTACAAGTCGAAACAAATTTTGAAAAAAAATAAAAGTTAAATATTTAATATTTTCCTAACATTAACAAGAGCGGCGTTAGCCTAATGGATAAGGCGTTCGCCTTGCAACCCAAAGGTCATGGGATCGAGCCCCGACTGTGGCGTTTTTTTTTTTTTTTTTTGGATTTTTAATTTCGTTCTTTTTTCATTATTTTTACCAAATCAAGATATAAGCGAACTCTACATTTATAATATTGATAACAAATCACTATAAAAATAATTTTTCACCCATATAAACAATATTATCGACTGCGTAAAGTGACTTAATGGTGGCTTAATGGTAGCTTAATGGTGGCTTAATGGAGTTTGGACATTAAGCACCTGTAAGTCTAGCTTAATGGTAGCTTAATGGTGACTTAATGGTGGTCTAAAAGTTACCATTAAGGACCTGTAAGCCACCATTAAGCTACCATTAAGCTACATTTAAGCACCCATTAAGGACTTTGAGTTGGCTTAATGGTAACTTAATGGTGGTGTAAATGTTACTTAAAGGTGCTTAATGGTGACTTAATGGTGACTTAAAGACAACCATTAAACCACCATTAAGGACCTATAAGCCACCATTAAGCCGGACTTAAAGGGTGTGTTTCATCTTGTGAATGTGCTGACTCATCAAATTAAGGGCTGAAAGGGGCCAACAGTTTTTATTCAATAACTCTTTATCAGTCAATATTTTATTATACATTACTGAAGCAAAGATGTTTATTTCAACCATCTACAACTATATATTATGGTTTTTATGTCGTATGGTACATAATTAGGGGCCACAAGGGGCCAGAATGCTAAATCTTTGATGCTTTATATCTCGAAAGGGAGAAATATTTTGATAAGCAATATTGAACAAAAGCTGTTCAAAATAATGTTCTGAACAGTATGCAACCTTTCATTTTTTGCTAAACGTCCCCTTTAAGGAGTTGAAGGGTTGGCCCCTAAATATTTCTTTTGCTAATAGCTCAAAAACGAAAAAGAATTTCTGAATAGTTATTGAACACAAAATGTTCAAAATCTTAAGATCTTTAACAAGAGATCCCGAAAAAGGGGCTGGGCACTCGAATTAGGGGCCAAGAGGGGCCAAAAGTCTTCAATCGATAACTCTTTATCAGTTAATATTTTGTAATACATTACTGAAGCAAAGATGTTTATCTCAACCATCTACAACTATATATTATGGTTTTTATGTCGTATGGTACATAATTAGGGGCCACAAGGGGCCAGAATGCTAAATCTTTGATGCTTTATATCTCGAAAGGGAGAAATATTTTGATAAGCAATATTGAACAAAAGTTGTTCAAAATAATGTTCTGAACAGTATGCAACCTTTCATTTTTTGCTAAACGTCCCCATTAAGGAGTTGAAGGGTTGGCCCCTAAATATTTCTTTTGCTAATAGCTCAAAAACGAAAAAGAATTTCTGAACAGTTGTTGAACACAAAATGTTCAAAATCTTAAGATCTTTAAGATGAGATCCCGAAAAAGGGGCTGGGCACTCGAATTAGGGGCCAAGAGGGGCCAAAAGTCTTCAATCGATAACTCTTTATCAGTTAATATTTTGTAATACATTACTGAAGCAAAGATGTTTATCTCAACCATCTACAACTATATATTATGGTTTTTATGTCGTATGGTACATAATTAGGGGCCACAAGGGGCCAGAATGCTAAATCTTTGATGCTTTATATCTCGAAAGGGAGAAATATTTTGATAAGCAATATTGAACAAAAGTTGTTCAAAATAATGTTCTGAACAGTATGCAACCTTTCATTTTTTGCTAAACGTCCCCTTTAAGGAGTTGAAGGGTTGGCCCCTAAATATTTCTTTTGCTAATAGCTCAAAAACGAAAAAGAATTTCTGAATAGTTGTTGAGCACAAAATGTTCAAAATCTTAAGATCTTTAAGAAGAGATACCGAAAAAGGGGCTGGGCACTCGAATTAGGGGCCAAGAGGGGCTTAAAGTCTTCAATCGATAACTCTTTATCAGTTGATATTTTGTAATACATTACTGAAGCAAAGATGTTTATCTCAACCATCTACAACTATATATTATGGTTTTTATGTCGTATGGTACATAATTAGGGGCCACAAGGGGCCAGAATGCTAAATCTTTGATGCTTTATATCTCGAAAGGGAGAAATATTTTGATAAGCAATATTGAACAAAAGTTGTTCAAAATAATGTTCTGAACAGTATGCAACCTTTCATTTTTTGCTAAACGTCCCCTTTAAGGAGTTGAAGGGTTGGCCCCTAAATATTTCTTTTGCTAATAGCTCAAAAACGAAAAAGAATTTCTGAACAGTTGTTGAACACAAAATGTTCAAAATCTTAAGATCTTTAAGATGAGATCCCGAAAAAGGGGCTGGGCACTCGAATTAGGGGCCAAGAGGGGCCAAAAGTCTTCAATCGAGAACTCTTTATCAGTTAATATTTTGTAATACATTACTGAAGCAAAGATGTTTATCTCAACCATCTACAACTATATATTATGGTTTTTATGTCGTATGGTACATAATTAGGGGCCACAAGGGGCCAGAATGCTAAATCTTTGATGCTTTATATCTCGAAAGGGAGAAATATTTTGATAAGCAATATTGAACAAAAGTTGTTCAAAATAATGTTCTGAACAGTATGCTACCTTTCATTTTTCGCTAAACGTCCCCATTAAGGAGTTGAAGGGTTGGCCCCTAAATATTTCTTTTGCTAATAGCTAAAAAACGAAAAAGAATTTCTGAACAGTTGTTGAACACAAAATGTTCAAAATCTTAAGATCTTTAAGATGAGATCACGAAAAAGGGTCTGGGCACTCGAATTAGGGGCCAAGAGGGGCCAAAAGTCTTCAATCGATAACTCTTTATCAGTTAATATTTTGTAATACATTACTGAAGCAAAGATGTTTATCTCAACCATCTACAACTATATATTATGGTTTTTATGTCGTATGGTACATAATTAGGGGCCACAAGGGGCCAGAATGCTAAATCTTTGATGCTTTATATCTCGAAAGGGAGAAATATTTTGATAAGCAATATTGAACAAAAGTTGTTCAAAATAATGTTCTGAACAGTATGCAACCTTTCATTTTTTGCTAAACGTCCCCTTTAAGGAGTTGAAGGGTTGGCCCCTAAATATTTCTTTTGCTAATAGCTCAAAAACGAAAAAGAATTTCTGAATAGTTGTTGAACACAAAATGTTCAAAATCTTAAGATCTTTAAGATGAGATCCCGAAAAAGGGGCTGGGCACTCGAATTAGGGGCCAAGAGGGGCCAAAAGTCTTCAATCGATAACTCTTTATCAGTTAATATTTTGTAATACATTACTGAAGCAAAGATGTTTATCTCAACCATCTACAACTATATATTATGGTTTTTATGTCGTATGGTACATAATTAGGGGCCACAAGGGGCCAGAATGCTAAATCTTTGATGCTTTATATCTCGAAAGGGAGAAATATTTTGATAAGCAATATTGAACAAAAGCTGTTCAAAATAATGTTCTGAACAGTATGCAACCTTTCATTTTTTGCTAAACGTCCCCTTTAAGGAGTTGAAGGGTTGGCCCCTAAATATTTCTTTTGCTAATAGCTCAAAAACGAAAAAGAATTTCTGAATAGTTGTTGAACACAAAATGTTCAAAATCTTAAGATCTTTAAGATGAGATCCCGAAAAAGGGGCTGGGCACTCGAATTAGGGGCCAAGAGGGGCCAAAAGTCTTCAATCGATAACTCTTTATCAGTTAATATTTTGTAATACATTACTGAAGCAAAGATGTTTATCTCAACCATCTACAACTATATATTATGGTTTTTATGTCGTATGGTACATAATTAGGGGCCACAAGGGGCCAGAATGCTAAATCTTTGATGCTTTATATCTCGAAAGGGAGAAATATTTTGATAAGCAATATTGAACAAAAGTTGTTCAAAATAATGTTCTGAACAGTATGCAACCTTTCATTTTTTGCTAAACGTCCCCTTTAAGGAGTTGAAGGGTTGGCCCCTAAATATTTCTTTTGCTAATAGCTCAAAAACGAAAAAGAATTTCTGAATAGTTGTTGAACACAAAATGTTCAAAATCTTAAGATCTTTAAGAAATGAAGAGATCCCGAAAAAGGGGCTGGGCACTCGAATTAGGGGCCAAGAGGGGCCAAAAGTCTTCAATCGATAACTCTTTATCAGTTAATATTTTGTAATACATTACTGAAGCAAAGATGTTTATCTCAACCATCTACAACTATATATTATGGTTTTTATGTCGTATGGTACATAATTAGGGGCCACAAGGGGCCAGAATGCTAAATCTTTGATGCTTTATATCTCGAAAGGGAGAAATATTTTGATAAGCAATATTGAACAAAAGTTGTTCAAAATAATGTTCTGAACAGTATGCAACCTTTCATTTTTTGCTAAACGTCCCCTTTAAGGAGTTGAAGGGTTGGCCCCTAAATATTTCTTTTGCTAATAGCTCAAAAACGAAAAAGAATTTCTGAACAGTTGTTGAACACAAAATGTTCAAAATCTTAAGATCTTTAAGATGAGATCCCGAAAAAGGGGCTGGGCACTCGAATAAGGGGCCAAGAGGGGCCAAAAGTCTTCAATCGATAACTCTTTATCAGTTAATATTTTGTAATACATTACTGAAGCAAAGATGTTTATCTCAACCATCTACAACTATATATTATGGTTTTTATGTCGTATGGTACATAATTAGGGGCCACAAGGGGCCAGAATGCTAAATCTTTGATGCTTTATATCTCGAAAGGGAGAAATATTTTGATAAGCAATATTGAACAAAAGTTGTTCAAAATAATGTTCTGAACAGTATGCAACCTTTCATTTTTTGCTAAACGACCCCATTAAGGAGTTGAAGGGTTGGCCCCTAAATATTTCTTTTGCTAATAGCTAAAAAACGAAAAAGAATTTCTGAACAGTTGTTGAACACAAAATGTTCAAAATCTTAAGATCTTTAAGATGAGATCCCGAAAAAGGGGCTGGGCACTCGAATTAGGGGCCAAGAGGGGCCAAAAGTCTTCAATCGATAACTCTTTATCAGTTAATATTTTGTAATACATTACTGAAGCAAAGATGTTTATCTCAACCATCTACAACTATATATTATGGTTTTTATGTCGTATGGTACATAATTAGGGGCCACAAGGGGCCAGAATGCTAAATCTTTGATGCTTTATATCTCGAAAGGGAGAAATATTTTGATAAGCAATATTGAACAAAAGTTGTTCAAAATAATGTTCTGAACAGTATGCAACCTTTCATTTTTTGCTAAACGTCCCCTTTAAGGAGTTGAAGGGTTGGCCCCTAAATATTTCTTTTGCTAATAGCTCAAAAACGAAAAAGAATTTCTGAATAGTTGTTGAACACAAAATGTTCAAAATCTTAAGATCTTTAAGATGAGATCCCGAAAAAGGGGCTGGGCACTCGAATTAGGGGCCAAGAGGGGCCAAAAGTCTTCAATCGATAACTCTTTATCAGTTAATATTTTGTAATACATTACTGAAGCAAAGATGTTTATCTCAACCATCTACAACTATATATTATGGTTTTTATGTCGTATGGTACATAATTAGGGGCCACAAGGGGCCAGAATGCTAAATCTTTGATGCTTTATATCTCGAAAGGGAGAAATATTTTGATAAGCAATATTGAACAAAAGCTGTTCAAAATAATGTTCTGAACAGTATGCAACCTTTCATTTTTTGCTAAACGTCCCCTTTAAGGAGTTGAAGGGTTGGCCCCTAAATATTTCTTTTGCTAATAGCTCAAAAACGAAAAAGAATTTCTGAATAGTTGTTGAACACAAAATGTTCAAAATCTTAAGATCTTTAAGATGAGATCCCGAAAAAGGGGCTGGGCACTCGAATTAGGGGCCAAGAGGGGTTAAAAGTCTTCAATCGATAAGTTTTTATCAGTTAATATTTTGTAATACATTACTGAAGCAAAGATGTTTATCTCAACCATCTACAACTATATATTATGGTTTTTATGTCGTATGGTACATAATTAGGGGCCACAAGGGGCCAGAATGCTAAATCTTTGATGCTTTATATCTCGAAAGGGAGAAATATTTTGATAAGCAATATTGAACAAAAGTTGTTCAAAATAATGTTCTGAACAGTATGCAACCTTTCATTTTTTGCTAAACGTCCCCATTAAGGAGTTGAAGGGTTGGCCCCTAAATATTTCTTTTGCTAATAGCTCAAAAACGAAAAAGAATTTCTGAATAGTTGTTGAACACATTATGTTCAAAATCTTAAGATCTTTAACAAGAGATCCCGAAAAAGGGGCTGGACACTCGAATTAGGGGCCAAGAGGGGCCAAAAGTCTTCAATCGATAACTCTTTATCAGTTAATATTTTGTAATACATTACTGAAGCAAAGATGTTTATCTCAACCATCTACAACTATATATTATGGTTTTTATGTCGTATGGTACATAATTAGGGGCCACAAGGGGCCAGAATGCTAAATCTTTGATGCTTTATATCTCGAAAGGGAGAAATATTTTGATAAGCAATATTGAACAAAAGCTGTTCAAAATAATGTTCTGAACAGTATGCAACCTTTCATTTTTTGCTAAACGTCCCCTTTAAGGAGTTGAAGGGTTGGCCCCTAAATATTTCTTTTGCTAATAGCTCAAAAACGAAAAAGAATTTCTGATTAGTTGTTGAACACAACATGTTCAAAATCTTAAGATCTTTAAGAAGAGATCCCGAAAAAGGGGCTGGGCACTCGAATTAGGGGCCAAGAGGGGCCAAAAGTCTTCAATCGATAACTCTTTATCAGTTAATATTTTGTAATACATTACTGAAGCAAAGATGTTTATCTCAACCATCTACAACTATATATTATGGTTTTTATGTCGTATGGTACATAATTAGGGGCCACAAGGGGCCAGAATGCTAAATCTTTGATGCTTTATATCTCGAAAGGGAGAAATATTTTGATAAGCAATATTGAATAAAAATTGTTCAAAATAATGTTCTGAACAGTATGCAACCTTTCATTTTTCGCTAAACGTCCCCATTAAGGAGTTGAAGGGTTGGCCCCTAAATATTTCTTTTGCTAATAGCTCAAAAACGAAAAAGAATTTCTGAATAATTGTTGAACACAAAATGTTCAAAATCTTAAGATCTTTATGATGATATGAAAAAAATTGGCTGATTCCTAAAATTAGGGGCCGTTAGGGGCAAAAGGCCGATTTTTTTAAGTCTTTAATGTTC
The DNA here is from genome assembly GCF_032062105.1 of Saccostrea cuccullata. Classification (NCBI taxonomy): domain Eukaryota; kingdom Metazoa; phylum Mollusca; class Bivalvia; order Ostreida; family Ostreidae; genus Saccostrea; species Saccostrea cuccullata. Next base: position 24,337 of record NW_026934604.1, on the reverse strand, counting down.
AATGTCTTTTTACAGATTGTGGTAAATCATTATTTTAGAGTGAAAATCGCAATCAAAATCTTATCTCATCTCATCAAGAATTGGACGGAAGACCCACTCGTTGCTCGCAACGAGATAGTATCTAGTTATTATTCTTTTTTTCTGCACAAATTTTGTGCAGACGATTTCTCAGAGATCTTTGGTTCAATTTGTTTCAAATTTTTAGGGTTGGTGCAAAATTATCTGAAGTTAATTCCGGCTTAAGGATTTTTTGAAAATCACTTCCGGTCTAGAGTTATCGCCTTTTTCCTAAAATTCAGAGGACCTCCATGTCTGTGATAGAACTCAATAACGGCTTAAGCTAGAGCGTTGAAATTTTCAGTGATAATAGAGGACATGTTGCCATGTTGCACCTGGGTCAGGATATTTTCCGGAAGTGTCTAGTATGGAAGCTCGGTAGGGGTCAAAATTTAGGACATGAATCATGACTGATTTTTTAAGACATTTTGCATCATATCTTTTTAAGTATAATCATTTTGTTAAAACATAATGAACATAATTTGTGCACAATGACAAGATCTTTAATATCATATCAAGAAAAAAGTGCTGACTCATCACATTAGGGGCCAAAAGGGGCTAAAAGTCTTTTTTCGATAACTCTTTAACAGTCAATATTTTGTTATACATTACTGAAGCAAAATTGTTTATCTTAACAATCTACAACTATATATTATGATTTTAATGTCGTATAATACATGATTAGGGGCCACAAGGGGCCAGAATGCTAAATCTTTGACGCTTTTTATCTCGATAGTGAGAAAAATTTTGATAAGCAATATTGAACAAAAGATGTTCAAAAAAATGTTCTGAACAATACGCAACCTATCATTTTTCGCTAGATGTCCCTATAAGGGAGTTAAAGGGTTGGCCCCTAAATATTTCTTTTGCTAATAACTCGAAAACGAAAAAGAATCTCTGAACAGTTGTTGAATAAAAAGTGTTTAAAATCCTAAGAGCTTTAAGATGAAATCAAGAAAAAGGGGCTGGACACTCAAATTAAGGGCCAAGAGGGGCCAAACGTCTTCAATCTGTAACTCTTTATCAGTTAATAATTTGTAATATATTACTGAAGCAAAGATGTTTATCTCAACCATTTATAACTATATATTATGATTTTTATGTCGTATTGTACATAATTAGGGGCCACAAGGGGCCAGATTGCTAAATCTTTGATGCTTTATGTCTCGAAAGAGTGAAATATTTTGATAAGTTTTTTTGAATAAAAGATGTTCAAAATAATGTTCTAAACAATATGCAACCTTTCATTTTTCGCTAAACGTCCCCGTTAGGGAGTTGAAGGGTTGGCCCCTAAATATTTCTTTTGCAAATAACTCGATAACGAAAAAGAATCTCTGAATAATTGATGAACAAAAAGTGTTCAAAATCATAAGAGCTATAAGGTGAAACCAAGGACAAGGGACTGGGAACTCAAATTAGGGGCCAAGAGGGGCCAAAAGTCTTCAATCGATAACTCTTTATCAGTTAATATTTTGTAATACATTACTGAAGCAAAGATGTTTATCTCAACCATTTACAACTATATATTATGATTTTTATGTCGTATGGTTCATAATTAGGGGCCACAAGGGGCCAAAATGCTAAATCTTTGACGCTTTATATCTCGAAAGAGAGAAATATTTTGATAAGTATTATTAAAGCAAAGATGTTCAAAATAATATTCTGAACAACATGCAACTTTTTATTTTTCTCTAAACATCCCCATTAGGGAGTTGAAGGGTTGGCCCCTAAATATTTCTCATGCAAATAACTCGAAAATGAAAAAGAATCTCTAAATAGTTGTTGAACAAAAAGTGTTCAAAATCATAAGAGCTTTAGGATGAAATCAAGAAAAAGGGGCTGGGCACTCAAATTAGGGGCTGAGAGGGGCCAAAAGTTTTTAATCCATAACTCTTTATCAGTTATTATTTTGTAATACACTACTGAAGCAAAGATGTCCATCTACCATTTACAACTATATATTATGATTTTTATGTTGTATTGTACATAATTAGGGGCCACAAGGGGCCAGAATGCTTAATCTTTGACGCTTTATATCTCGAAAGAGAGAAATATTTTGATAAGTAATATTGAATAAAAGATGTTCAGAATAATGTTCTTAACAATATGCAACCTTTCATTTTTCGCTAAACATTCCCGTAAGGGAGTTAAGGGCTTGGCCCCTTAATATTTCTTTTGCAAATAATTCAAAAACAAAAACGAATCTCTGAATAGTTGTTGAACAAAAATTGATCAAAATCCTGAGAGCTTTAAGATGATATGCAGAAAAAAGGCTTATCCCTAATATTAGAGGCCGTGAGGGGCCAAAAGTCAAATTTTTAAGTCCTTAATGTTCAATGTCTTTTTACAGATTATGGAGGCAAAATAGTTCTTCTTCACAATCTTTATCATTAATTTAGAATGAAAATCTCAATCAAAATCTCATCTCATCTCATCAAGAATTGGACGGAAGACCCACTCGTTGCTCGCAACGAGATCGTATCTAGTTATTATTAGGGTCTTCCGTCTTCAGCGGAAGACCCTTCTATTATTCTTCGGTTTCTTTTTTACCTTTATTATTATTTTTATTCTTTTTTCTTCTTACAAAATTTGTGCAGACGATTTCTCGGAGATGGCTCGTTCGATTTGCTTCAAATTTTCAAAGTCGATGCGTTTTCATCTGAAGTTAATTCCGGCAAATTTTTTTTTGGAAATTCACTTCCGGTCGGGAGTTATCGCCCTTTGATCAAAATTTGGAGGACCTCCTTGTCTGTGATGGAACTCAAAAACGGCTCAAGCTTTTTCGAAGTAAAATTATTTTGTTAAAACTTACTGAGCAATATTTGTGCAGAATGACAAGATCTTTAATATAGGGGCAAGAAAAAAGTGCTGATTCATCACTTGGGGACGAGAAGGGCCAAAAGTCTTTATTCGATAACTCTGTAACAGTAAATATGTTGTTTTACATTACTGAAGCAAAATTGTTTATCTCAACAATCTAAAACTATATATTATGATTGCAATGTCGTATGGTACATAATAAGAGGCAATAAGGGGCCAAAATACTAAATTTTTGAGACTTTATATCTCAAAAGTGGGAAATATTTTGATAAGTAATATTGAACAAAAGATGTTCAAAATCATGTTCTTAACAATATGCAACCTTTCATTTTTTGTAAACGTCCCCATTAAGGAGTTGAAGGGTTCCCCTAAATATTTCTTTTGCAATTAACTCGAAAACGAAAAAGAATCTCTGAATAGTTGTTGAACAAAAAGTGTTCAAAATCCTAAAAGGTTTAAAATGAAATCCAGAAAAAGGGGCTGGACACTCAAATTTAGGGCCCAAGAGGGGCCAAAGTCTTTAATCGAAAACTCTTTAGCAGTCAATTCGCAGGTATGTTAAGGTTACAACCAAAAAATCTACTTGCCTGTATGGTATGACGTCATAGTAAACTATACAACGTGAAGTTTCAGAGATAACAATTTCTTAAAATCGATATCTAAGATTGATTTGAGGTCGTAAATTGAATCAAAATATTCATAGGCATTATATAAACGGAAAATTTTCATATCTGTTCAGTATTTATCATAGAGGTTAAAACCAAACCCGTGACGTCATAACTGTTGATCATGAAGTAGCAGAGTGAAAGTGAAATGTAACAGAATTCACGTAAACAAACACACGAAATCGGAGTTTAAAAGCATTTAGAATGAATATCATTTGTGATTTATGTGGTAATAAAGCTTATGAATAAGGTATGCTTATATAGCTCTACAGTTTCTTCGTAAAATAAAAGCAGAAAGGGAGTTTACTTGCTGATCAGCCTTTCTTCTGTCGTTCGTAGTAAAAAAATGCAAAAGTTCAACTTTACGCCGCATACTTTGTAACCTAATTTTTGTTTCTATCTAAAGTTCTTATTCTATTGTTTTTGGAAAGTGCTGCTAGAATCGTATGGTTTACGGAATTGATGCATTTTTTTCGATGTTATGAACAAAATGTAAAAATCTTGGGAAGTTTCCTTGGAACGTGTTGAATATTAATTTCTTTGATAGGACAGTAGGATTCTAGCAGCACTTTTTATGGTACAAGAGATGTTTTAACATAACTATGACAACAAATTGAAATTAATTACAGGAGTCATGTTGAACTTTTACTTTTATGGTTAGACATATTTTAACCATATGCAACGTAGCATGGTAAGTGGTTGTATGTGCTTGTAGTATATGTGTCATTTACGTCTATGGAATTGCATAATGATAACAAAATATTTATACCATGACTTTTGCGATTTATTAGTGTGACATATTATTAAAAAAAGTGTTAATCCGCAGAATTCTGATGCATGTGCTGCCTAACGTCGTATTTTGTTATACATTACTGAAGCAAAAATGTTTATCCCAACAATATAACTACATATTAGATTTCAATCTCGTATGGTACATAATAGGGGCTCGGGGCCAAAATTAAATTCGTGAGGCTTAATATCTCAAAAGTGGGAAATCTTTTAATAGGTAATATTGAACAAAGATCCAAATCTTTCAACAATATGCAACCTTTCCTTTTTCGCTAAACGTCCCGATTACGGCGCTGTCCTTTTCAGGTTGCATTTAAATATCTCTTATGCAAATAACTCGAAAACAAACGAATCTCTGAAAAGTTGTTGAACAAAAAATACTCAAAAAAAATCCTAAGAGGTTTAAAATGAAATCCAGAAAAAGGGGCTGATCCCTAATATTAAAGGCCGAGAGCAAAGCGTTACTTAATCGATAACTCTTTAGCAGTCAATATTTTGTTATACATTACTGAAACAAAATGTTTATTTTAACGATCTCTACAACTATACATTATGATTTTAATATTAGAAATAGTAAGTGGTAAGGAGCACGCAAAGGAAAAAACAAAAATACCGAAGTTTTGACGTTTTATACTTCAAAAGTAAAATATTTTGATAAGTGATGTTACACAAAAGATGTTCAGAATAATATTTACTAAACAAATACGGTAGCTTCATTTTTTGTTAAACGTCCCGGTTTAAAGAGTTGAAGGGTTGGCCCCTCAATCTTTCTTATGCAAATAAACTCGAAAACGAAAACGAATCTCTGAATAGTTGTTAAAACAAAACGTGATTTGCAGATTTCAAGAGCTTTCATGATCGAGAAGAAAAGGTACCTGATCAATGGAAGCGAGGGTCTAGAAAGTTGAACTTTAAAGCCTTTAATGATTAATATCTTTTTACAGATCATTGAAGGAAAATCGTTCTTCTTCACAATCTTTATCATTTTTTTAGAATGAATATATACAATAAAATATATTCAGTGAATTCGGACGGAAGTCCCACTCATACTAGCAACAATGATATCTAGTTATTTTTTTTTCTGCACAAAATTTTGTGCAAGTACCTAGAAGAAATAGTTCGATGGATTTGCTTTAAATTTTCACAGGTTCCTCGGATAAATCTAACTCTATACCGCTGAAAGGATTTTTTGGAATATTCATTTACGGTCTAGAGTTATCGCCCTTTATTGAATTTTGACAGACCTGTTATTCATCTGACCCTCAAAAACAGCTTGAGCTAAGCACGCTGAAATTTTCATAGATAAATGTCTCTCAAGGACAATCTTCCTATGTTATTCCATTCAGTAACCAGGAAGTGGATGGTATATGAAGACTCAGTGCATAAATTTTGGATACAAATCATGTGTGATTTTATGAGACATTTTAAATAAAATACCTGTGGGACACTACACGTTCTTAAAACATACAGGTACACCACTTGTGCGGAATTGATAAGATCTTCAATATGATATCAGGAAAAAGTCCTGACCATCACATTAAGGGACAAGAGGAGCCAAAAGTCTTATCCAATAACCTTTTAGCTGACAATATTTTGTTACTTATGTAGGCTTCTGAAGCAAAAACATATCAACCAATACTTAACTATATATTATGATTATGTCGTATGATACATCATTGAGCACAAGGGGCCAGAATGTGTAAATCAGACACTTTATGCTCAAAAGAGGAGACATATTTTAACAACTAATATAATCATAATAATAATAACACAAGATGTTTCTTTGGATGATGTGTCTGAACAAATATACAACCTTTCATTTTTCCTAACGTCCCCGTCAAAGATTGTTTTGATGGGTTGGCCCCTAAATATTCTTTTGCAAATAAGTGGAAGACAAAAGATACTTGAAATAATTTCTTAACGAAAGTCTTGAATTTATAGAGCTTTAGAGAAAACAAGAAAAAGGGGCCTGGCACTCGATAAAGCGAGGCCAAAAGTTTTCAATCAACACTCTTTATTAGTTAATATTTTGCCTATATTTCCATTACTAAAAACAAGAAGTATTATCTTAACCATTTACCGTTTGTCAAAATTCAGTATTTTTATGTCGTATGTTCCATAATAAGGGGCCACAAGGGACCAAGAAAATGCTAAATTTTGACGCTTATTTTCGAAATGATAAGTATTTTGATAAGTAATATTTGGACTAAAGATGTTCAAAATAATGTTTTGAACGGATGTTGTGAGAACCTTTTCATTTTTCGCTAAAATTCCCCATTAGGGAGTTAAATGGTTAGCCCCAATATGTTTTGCAAAGATTTTGAAAACGAAAAAGAATCTATGAATTGTGTTGCTCCTCTCTATCACAGTGCCTTCAAATTGTTAAGAGCTTTATTAAGATGAAATCCAGTAAAAGGGGCTGGGCACTCCAATTAAGCTCAAAAATAATGGATTACTATTTTATCAGTCAATATTTTGTTATACATTAATGAAGCATAAATGTTAATATCAACCATCTTTATAACTATACAAAACGACTCTTATATCATATGATTTGTATAATTAGAGACAACTAGGGCCCAGAATACTGCTAATCTTTGAACCTTTATATCTCACAAGTTGGAAATATTTTAAATAATATCATGAAAGTCAAATAATGTTATAAACATTATGCAACCTTTCACTTTTCGTTAAAATGGCTCATGAAGGAGTTCGAATCGTTGGCCCCTAAAATATTTCTTTTGCTCATAAATGAGAACAAGAAAAACGATCTTCTGAACAATTGATGAACTTGAAATCCTTTTAAAAGCACGAGATCTTTCATGATTTTCGAAAAAGCTGACCCTAGTATTAAAGGCCAAGAGGTAAGAAATTCGAATTTATGACTATTTAACGTTCAATTGTTTGAAATTATCAAAAGCAGCAAATCGTTTTTCTAAGAAAAAAGTATAAGTATAAAAAAAATCTCAAATCAAAATCTTATCTCATCTCATCAAGAATTCGAAGAAATCTCACTCGTACTTAGACAAATATCATGCATTCTAAATTATTTTCTTACCGATTTTGTACACGATTTCTCGGAAACGGCTCGTAAGATTATGAAATTTACAGTTTGCGATAGAACATTTGAATTTCGATACTCTTTTTTATTTCCGCGATGACGTTCACTCCGAATCGATGGTTTTCGCAGTTAAGTGATTTATATCTTCCGATTGTCCCTCGCTTTTTTATAAAACCTCTCATCAAAGGAAAATAAAACTTGTAAAGAAGATAGGGCAACGTATGCTCAACTTGCATTGTGCATTTAACTTTTCCAAAAGTGTGTACACCTAACGCTAGGTATGGTCTAAAAAAGTAATATTGAGAGTTTCAAAATTTTTAACACTTTCTCTATCTTATACTTACATGTAAATAAATTGTTAAAACGTCTGGAACAATATCAAAAATTGAATATTTTCAAATGATATTTCAAAAAAGGGCTGGCCCCTATAATAAGGGATCTAAACTCAAAAAGTATTTTGAGAATTTGTAATCTAGACATACAAAGAAACAAAGTTGTTCAAAATGTCCAAGCAGAATCTATGACATCATCAATATGCATCCCAGGCAACATCACTTTCCCACCAAACTAGAAGTCCTAGAAAATGCAATTTTCGTTATTGACACGTTTTTGGGAAACATTCGTCACTGGAACCATTAAAATATTTTAATTTTCCGTCCGCCACATCTAACGTGTCCCGTCAAACGGGAAGTAGCTAAAATGGCGTACTTTTGCAGTAATTAACATCAATCAACAATAAAACCATTTTTGGACGTCACTACTCATTTTTAAAAAAAAAATGAAAAGTACTTCCGTCAGACCAAAACCAAAACCTATGTCATTGTTTGCAACGAGCTTGCACTAGTTATTATTATCATTGTTTTTATTCAATTTTCTGCACACAATTTTCTTCAAAAAATTATGCCACACGATTTCAAAAAGACCGGCCACATCTTCCATATGATGAAAAATTCTTACAAGAGGGACGTTAAACAATATACAATCAAATTAATCAATCAACCGAAGACGGACCGATGGATTTCCGTCTGAAAGTCTAGGGACAGTTTACATCGCTTGAACCTTATGCGTTTTTTATTTTAATGACGTAACTTCCGGTCCAGGATTATTAGCACTTTACTCAATTTTAAAAGTACACTTTGTATGCTCAATTTGTACTTAACGGCTTTAGATAAACGTACTATTTAGGCATGTTCTGGACCTATGTCTGTAGATTTGTGGAATATATTGCATATTTATGTTACTGATTTGCGGCACGTCGGGCGCTCGCAATGCCCAAAACCAAGTATCTCCCAATTTCAAAATTTGTAAAACCTTTTCTACGATATCTTTTTACCTGGAAATAATATGTTAATGATAAAGAACAAAAGAATTGTAGAATTCGAGTATTATCTCAAATGATAACTCAAAAAATTTGGTCACAAAAATTTATATATTAAGGGCCTAAAGAAAAAGTCTTCCTTTATATCTTGAAAAAACATATCATCAAAAAAGCAAAGTTGTTCAAAATGTCAACCTAAATTTGTTGAAGATGTTAAAATACGTCCGGCGACGTCATATCCGGCAAAACCATATGTTCTAGAAAAAGCGTAGTTTTGCAATTAGTTTTTATAACATATACAGTCGGAGACATTGTTCAAATCCACTTGCTCGTCCAGTCGAATAGACACCATCAACACAAAAACGACAAAAACTGGCTTATTGTTGCAGTCATTAACGGAAATATATCGGGTTCAACAATTAGGTGTTATTAGTGATTTTCTCCGAATTGAAAGTTACTTCCGGTCAACCGAACGAAAACCTCATCGTTGCTTCCAAACAGCTCTCTTAGTTATTTCTTTTTGCTTATACAATTTTGAGCACGCAATTTGTTGAAACCGCTACAACGAAATCTTATTAAACTTTTACGACGCACTGTATCGAACATTTGCTTCAACCTTATGCGTTTTTTTTTTCGTTTCGATTACATCACTTTCAGTCTAGAGATATGGTTGATTTTTATAATTTTCAGGGTCATTTTGTCCAAAATTTACCCGAAGAACGGATGTAGATAAAAAAAATTCAAACTTTAAGGCAAAAGAAGGGGCCTACTATAAAGAACTGCAGTAAACATAATTTATGGAAATAACACATTCAGCGCTCGCCATGGCCCAAAAAATAGACCTATCACGACTTTTAAAACTTCTCAAATCTTTTCTATGATTTACCTGAAAATATTTTGTTGAAACATAAAAACAAAGAGATGTAAAGAATAGCAAGTTCTTTCAAATAATATTTATGATCTGAAAAAGATTTGACCCTGAATAGAGGGATCCGAGGGGCCGAAAGTTTTTCCTTTATATAAAAAGCATATTGAGAATTTCTGATACATTAAAAACCAAAAGTTGTTCAAAATGTCAAGTTTTGGGGGGAACACATGTCACTGGTAGCATTGAACTTGATTTTTGCCATTGCCGTCGAAATCGGTTAGGCCGAAACCAAAAGTCACAAAAGTAGCCGCTTGCGATAAGCATCAGTACAAAGGAACCTCTAAAACATTGTAAACATGAGTTGATCATTTCTATAAAAAAATAAAGTTACATCCGTTCAATCAGGATGGAAAACCTACTCGTTGCTTTGCTCTAATTTCTATTTCTTCTTCTACTTCCTAGACGTCAACTTTGCAGCCTCCATATCTCACTCATTCTGCTTACTCTCAGTGGATTTTGCTTAAGAAAATTTTCATAGTTTATTGGCGTTACTTAACTCCATCAGAATGTTGCCTAACACTTTTTAAAATTAATTGTACTTTGAGTTATTGCACCTTAAACAAAAATTATCAACATCTATTGCAGGACAAAAGATCTCCAAATAGGCAAAACTGGAGCAGAAATTCAATAGAAGAATTGAAGTTGTGCACAACAGTTTTTGTTTTTCGATTTCTGCGCTCAAAACGATAGATAGGGGTAAAAAATTAGAACACCCTAAAGATCGGAAAAATGTTGTATTATTTTCCTTATGTACCTTTGAGACTATAAAATAATTTGTATGTTGAAACAAATACACGTTAGAAGTATTTATTGACATCATTAAGAAGGGGCTGATACAATTTAGGGATTTAGGACCCTTGACAGTTGTTGCAATCATAAAACAGTAATCTTTTGATATGTTGATTATGAAATTGTTAGGCTTGTGCCCACTCTCTGTCTTATAAAAGATATTTGTTCGAGTCCTGAAATAGGAAAGAAAGCTAAGAATCACCGTATGACCGTGAATCATTCTCATGTCTCATTTCGCTATTGAAGGGAGAACTCTTTATGCGTATAATTGAAATAAACTTGCCGTAAGTAATAAACATTTTTTGACACTGTATGATCATATCTTTATATATTCAAAACGTGTTCTTTGAATCCCGTTAAGAGTATTCGATGGCATACTATTAATAAAGTATTCCAAAATCATGGAATTTGCCGGTCTCCTTTCTTCGTTTAATATAAACAGCAAACAAGGATTTAACTGGTACAATATTTAAGCCTGGACCTCATCAATATTTTCATTCAAATAATTCACAATTATTTACTTTTCGCGATTCTCACATTACGGCCTGGAACCCAGATTCTGTGTGTGTCAAGTAATTGTCCTCGATTACCGCAGCAACAATTAAAAACGATAATCCTGGTGAACCATTGAACCTGCAGTCATAGGCAAAATAATTGGTACATATATCTATATAAAACCATTCTACAACATAATTAATGAAAAATTATTCTCGAATAAGATTAATATGTTTGCTTAATTGTACTGAAAAAAATATAATTCCAGATTTTAAAACAGTGAACTTAATTTATCTAAAACTCGTAAATGATTGGTATAGTGTCGTAAATCCTATCATTTATTGTGAAATAAAATATGGTAGCAGGTTATACAATGTACATGTTAGTAGTAATAAACCGCACTGTACACGTATGTCCAAGTGAAAATTAAATCATATCACAACACCACACTTTTACAAACTTAACTTAAACTGTAAGATCATAACCGGCACTAGTCAAACCATTTGTATAGTTTACATTCATATAACTGAGTATTGTTTCTGTTTAAGATTATGAACTTACATCTTCACACATACTTTTCTTAAGATTCCACTGAAGGCCAGTGCTGATCAGAGAGGAATGGTTGTTCACTTAAGAAAGTTAAGTGACTTTGACCTAAAATCGGTACTTCCTGTCCACAGATCCAACGGAAGACATAATTTTCTGACTTCTTATGCTCAAATATATCTGATACGTATGCATAAGTAGATAAAATATTTATCATGAACCCTGCACCACAAAGAACGGGGAAAGGGAAAAATGTTCTTCACGTCACAGTTACCGGGAGAATTTTTTTTCAGTTTAATATGCAATGCCTTGTTTTTTTTACAATTTAATTCATACAAAAACATATATTTGCATGCGATGTATTTGTATTGTTACATTGCATGTAAAATTATTTCTCAATTAATGTAAAAATTCATGTCTGAAACACTACTTTAATAATATACTTTAACAATAGCTAACTTAAGATTAACATATAAAGTAAATTTACCTTGCAAATTCACATTTACAAATTGACGTCATTTTTGTTAATTATGTGTTATGTAATCTTCATTGGTAATAAAAGTGATCACCGCATTGATATGATATGTTACAGGAAAAATCACAATGATATTAAGTTCATATTCGTCAATTGTTTTTTTTTAATTGCGGAGGCGATCCTCGAATACTGAGAAATAAGTAGAGACCGGTCCTTTGAATGAGACCGTATAAACAGAGGTCCTATGTCGCAGTAGGTGGTCAGACCAAAAAAATCCCTCACAGTCGATGACCCGAGCACCGAGAATAGGAAAAAATTCAAACTTCACCCGGAAAGTTATGGCGTGCATATTGAGTGAAGAATGCTCGAGTGGGGTGTTAAATCAGCCGACAAAAAATTTTGTGTAAACATTCAGTAAACCAAAGAAAGTTATCTCGTTAACCTTTGGAATGGGAAAACACTGACTGTATAATTAATAAATGCTCCCAAAAATAAGAATAAGAAAATAGATACTGGATCAAAAAATTTATGCAAAATAAAAAAGCCTAACAAAGTTGTATGTTTCTACCAGTGTAACTTTTAAGGAAAGCATATGAATGAATGGAAAAAATTTAAAAATGGGTATAACATTATTTTTTGAAAAAAAACTAACTCATTATAATAAATCACAATTTTCAGGATATACATTCCCGCCTACCAGCGTTGAATTTTCAATAGGTCATAAAATGTTGAAAAATCCAATAATCAGGTTTACTTGCCTGTATTTCGACATATGATTACATGTTAGTCTCTGAGGTCGTTAGAAAGACCTGCTACAAGTTATTTAGAATATTAATTTCCTGTTGCTTGACATGTTGTGGAATTAACCTGAAGTCTTACTTGGTGTCATGGGGACCTGCAAGTGACCTACACCGCACTTTCTCCAATCTCAGGTCCTTGTTGCTAATCTGTTGGTCCAACCGTGCTCTCTGCTCCGTCCATTATATCTTCACACTTTTCTTCCCTTGAACTCTCCTACCTACATTTTTCACAGTAGCTTAATCATCTTTTCGGAGATGGTTGGGGTTGTCATGTTGATGTGCAGTAACTGAAATTTGATTTACGGGGGATCAAATGGGGGATCAAAATAACGTTTTTTATGCTAAAAGCCCCGTCTTCCCTGAACTCCTTCTACATTTTACTCAGCAGCCTAATCGTCTTTTTTCCAAGAGATGGTTGGTGGTGGCATGTAATGCAGTAAGGTTTCGAAATTTTAGATTTGCAGATGGATGGGGGGTGGAATACTAATCATTTTGCCCTGTTAAAGCACCGTCTTCCTTCTTCTTCTTTATTCCAATGGGGGTAGAAAATAACGTTTTATTTATGTAAAAAGCACCGTCTCTACTCTGAACTCCTCTCTTTTACATTTGACTAAGTAACTAAATCATTTTTAAGAGATGTTTGGTGGTGTCATTTAGATGTGCAGTAAGGTTTTGGAATTTTGATTTTGCCCAGGAGGTCAAATGCAAGTAGAAAAATGATGTTTTTTTATGCAAAAAGCACTTTATCATTTAACTTCCATTATTAATTTTACACAGCAGCCTAATCGTCTTTTTGAAAGATGGTTTCATTGGTTTCATGTAATGTGCATAGAACTAGGAATTTTTGATTTTGCCCAGCAATCAAATGAAGAAAATAAGACATTTTATGGTAGAAGCACCATCTTCCCTGAACTGCCTCTAGACTTACACAAAACTAGTAATTTTTGGGAGTTGGTTGGTGGTGTCATGTAGATGTGGAGTAAGCTTCGGAATTTTGATTTTGCCATAGATGATGCTCAAAAATTGATTTTTTTAATGCCGGAAGAGAAATTACCGTCTTCCCTAAACTCCTCTTTCACATTTTTACTAGGTAGCCTAATCATCTTTTAAGAGATGGTTGGTGGTCATGTAGATGTGCAGTAAGGTTTTGGAATTTTAGTTTGCCGGGGGGGGGGGGGCAAATTAAGATAAGTTTTTTTCATATATTTGATATGTTTTCATCACCCTGCTTTCAAGAACATGATCATTTTGCGTATAAGTAAAATGGTTTCAAAATGTAAATTGCATCTGATGACAAAAGGGGCAGGGAAATACTCAGCCCTCCCTAATCCTGGTGGACATATGATTTCAAACACAAATATACACCCTTCTGACAAATATTTCCAGTATTTAATCATGCTCTTGGTGTTCTTGAAAAGAAGAATTTTGAAGATGTGTTTCCTTTCTCCTAATAAAATCTTGATCCCTAATTGTGGCCTGACCCTAGCCTGAGGTGATGATTTGAAAAACTAGAAATATGTCTATAGGACATGAATGTTCCCGCCAGATGTGTATTACTAATGGTCATGAAAATTTGTATTAGTGTATAAAGTTTGATGAAAATATCTTAAACAGTTTTTTTTTTCAGAATTGAAACTAAAATATAAATAAATTGGATATAGATAATAAATTCTCATCAAACTATGTATAAGTGCATGCTTGAGAAACATTAAAATGTCTTAAGAAATTCAACTTGTTAAAAAGACTAGACAAAATACAAATTACAAAGAGGAGGGAGGTCAGGGTCACAGGAATGTGCAAGATGAAGTTTTTGATCAGGTTTTCAATAGCTCTCACTAATCCATTATATCAGCATATTTTATGTTTGATAAAAATATCTTGAATGATTTAATGAAACTGAGCTTAACACTTTGTTTTCCAAGAAAAGAGAGGTCAAAGGAAAGGTTTAGGATAAATGCTTTTATCAGCTAGAAAGTTTAGGTAAGATAATTTACTGCCTCACATTGAAGTTTGATTAAAATATAATAATGGTTTATTTAAAACTTAGATTAAAGCAACACATATTTTAAAAAGTAAGGTAAGGTCAAAAGAAAATTCAAGATGCAAAATAAGTTCAAATGCAATAATAGCTCTCATCAGTATGTAATACATATGAAGTTTGATAAATATATCTTGAATTTTTTATTCAAAACTGATTAGTCTAAGACATTAATTTAGAAAGTGAGGTCAAGGTCACAGGAAATGTCAAGGTAAAAAAGAGTGAAGCATTTTAAGCTTAAATGTATAAGTATCATCATGTGAAGATCTGATTACACAACTTGAATCATTATGGTTTCTTTAAAATAGTTAAACACTAATTTTAAAAAAAGTTAAGTGTAAAGTAGGAAGGGAAAATCTAAAGATAAATTCTGCACAGTTGGACAGTTTACACCAGTATATGCATCAACATATGAACTTTGATAAAAATATCTAGAAAGTCTCTGAGTCAATGGAACGACCAAATGAAAGGTGGAGGACGGACATGACAAAAACTAATACATGTATTTCCCAAATATTCATAGTTAATTACATAAAAAACTAGAAATACATATGTAAATATTCTCTTGTTTATCCAAGATTATACAAGCAAATTCAAAGAAATATGATATATGCTTTCTGTGTTTGAATGAAATGGGATTCCAACCAAACTGTCCTGGCATCTGTATGCTCAAATATGCACCCCTATGATATGTAACTACTATTTCAATTCAGACAAAAGAGGGGAAATCATGGCATGTGGAAGAAATATTACACAGTAGAGTACAGTGTCAATATTGAAAGTCCCATATTACTTTCAATACATAAGTTATATATATATATATATATATATATATATATATATATATATATATATATATATATATATATATATATATATATATATATATATATATATATATATATATATATATATATATATATATATATATATATATATAGATTATAATATAATATTTTTGAAAAATTAGGCTAAACTTCTAGGTCAATATCACAAGAGTAGAAAGTTAACCAATTTCTTAGAAAAGTCTTTTCACATGTATTATACATGTATAATTTAAATGCCATATCTTTCTCTTTTCAAAATGATTAATTTAAAATGTTATTTTTTTGGAAAGTAGGTAAAATTTTAAGTCACTGTCTCACTGGGTTAAAAAATCATATAGTACATTTAGAAATTTTTGTGGTAATGTACATGTGAAATATGAAACCCCTGTGTCTATTTGGAAAGTTTATGACCAAGGTTAAATTTATTGTGACACATACTGTCAAAGATAGCAACTGACAAGACAATTAGATTTTTGTTGTTGTTCCTCCCTTTCCCAAAATGGGGACAATAATGCCCTTGCTGTTCTTAGAAGTTTATGATGGGAGAAATTCCCTGTATATTTCTTAACGCAAATCAATATTGTGTTTTTATGTCATTTAATTATTTATATGTTATTACTACTCCAAACATTCCCTCTCAGGAATTTTTTACTCAAATGGAGACACCACCACTTGAAAAATAATAGAGGACAAGTGAGATTAAGATCTGAACATTCATTTTAGGAGTTCAACCATTAAGGTAAAAAAACATGAACTCCTTCCTTCCCCTAGCGGCCCCATTGCAGATCCCTGTTTATTCATGACATGTATGCAAACTACTACTTGTTTTTACATTTAAAAAAAAGTTAATAGCCTATATACAAATACTTTAATCCATAATATCTTTGAATGATTTTCATTCTTAATTATTTTGGAATCATTTGATGAATCAAAATGAAGCAATTGTATCATTGATGCACTTTTATTGAATTTAATGCATTGATCTCTGAACATTTACAGTTAGACATTAGGAGAGTGGTATAACACCCAAGCATATGTGACGCTTTATACCATTGAATTTACATAACATTGATAGACAAAAAGCAAAATTATGTATAGTCAAAATGGAAAAAGTTTCCTACTATTTAGGAGTCACATCGTCATTTCCGTGCCTGTTTACAGGGACAGGAGGGATGACTGGGAGACCCCCCCCCTAAATTCCAGGACCTGTAATATAAAGCAATAGAAAATTTTTTAGATTGCTTCTCCTCCACCCTGGAACAAGAACCACCATGCCATAACTTCTTTTATTTGTTTCTCGGAAATTCTGGTCTGGAAATCCCCCCTCCCAAAAAAATTCTGCTATCTGTAGCTGAAATAATATCTCGATAACGGGGCGATAATTCTTAGAATGTGAAATTGGTCCCTTATTGCGGCGACGGAAGGCCTTGATCCTTTAAACTTTAACCTAACCAGTTGCATTTCAGAGTATTTTACCCAAATCTATCCAAACTTCTTGTTACTACTACCGAGCTCCATAGGTAACCAACTTGAAGTATAATCCAATTAAAATACAAAATAATTCTTACTGACGTACATCCGATACTGTGTACACAACACTGATTATGCATGTGCAGTGCTATGCAAAAATGATGATGAAAATTTATACATTGGGGTACATGACGCAAGCCCAATGGGTAGGGGCGCGATTCGTATAGTAAAAGAACAAATTTAAAATTATTATTTAAGAAGATGTTTTATAATTTGCCGTGGCATCAAAAAACCAAAAAAAAGTTAGGATATGTATATATTGAGATGTGTTGATGGGAGAGGGTGGAGGGTGACTAAATTGATTGGGTATACATGGTATATGGCAGCTTTGAAAGTGTTTCTGCCTAATCAAATGAGAGTTTTGGTTTGTACATTTTTGAAAAAAATCATCTCAAAACGCTTTACACTAATTTGAATAATATCATTTGTTGTTGATCTTATATCAAAATAGATTAAAGAGTTCCTATTATAGGGCCCAAAAAATTTATACCCCCCCCCCTTTAGCAAACGTCCAATTTTCATCATAAACGAATTAAATTCTGCTTGTTTAATTCAAGCTGGTAATGAATTACGAATAATGAGTGTTATGGGTGGCATAGCATTTCAATATTATGCTCAATTTGATGAATACATAAAGCACTGTTATGAATGCTTGAATTATATTAGCTTCCTTGGGTGAAGCCCAATTTAGAGGATAGTTCAAGGTAACGCCTTCATGTCATCTGTTACTGTACATAGACAGCATCTCATTTTGATTGCTTGTCACTATGTTTATTCTTCAGATGATTTTTGCTACATTTCATCTCATTCTTTTTTATCTTTTATTTCAGTACAAAATTGGAAGCTTTGGAAATTAAAGACAGTACATTCTTATCTGCTTTGTTATAATAGAATTTAATGTCTCCCAAAACAAATAACTCTAAAGGACCATAAGTAAGTGACTTTTTACATTTCATGAAGATAGTTACTTGAAAACTTTACAGCTCACAGGTATTTCAGTCTACTATAGGTATAAAATAATTTCTTCATTAATGAGTTAAGGATTCATTTTCTAAATCATTTTAAATACTCCAGACATTTTGTGAAATTGATATATCCCGTCAATAACTCATAAGTTTCTGAATGACTGTCCCCAAATTAATTTTGAAAATTGATTTTTTTGCCTTGAAAAATAACTTTCTTTTGTCAACAATTTAAAAAAAATTGACCTTATTCTAAAAAAAAAAAAAACTTTTTTGCTAGGGAACAGACATATTAAAAATTTTTTTTAAAAAGTCCCTTCTTAAAAATTTTTAAAAAAAAAAAAATAAGGGCAAGGAAAAATTGAAAAGAATAAATTTTGCCCCAAATAAAAAATTTTATAATTATTTTTTTAGGGGAGAAAATGTCCGAAAAAAGAATTGACCACTGAAAATTTTAAAGAAAACTGGAAAAGAATTTTTTCCCCATATATTTTCATAAATAACTTAGTCAAAATTTTTACTTATTTTAATAATGAGTGATGAAATAAATTATTTAGCTTTTATCATAATTTTTTGTAGAGATAAATTTTCATTCACCTTGTACCTGGTCGCATTAACGGGTTAAAAATGTGTCCTTGCCCCGATTCCAAGAAGGGACACAAAAAGCAGCAAGAAAAAAAGTGTTTGGGGTAGGACTGAGACAAAATTCACCCCCAAAACCCTAGAGTTTGTTCCTGTCTTTTAGCTCCAAACAGAGATTTGTGGAAGTTTGCGTTGAAATGGATATCCATGGTAAGTAGAAATTTTGGGGTTTAAGATCTTTGAAATAATTTTAATCAAATGGACAAACACTACTTTTTTTTTTACAGAGTTGTTGGTGTATGATGCTGATTTTTCAACACTGCGTCTGCTTAAAAAAAAACCCAAATGCACCAAAGGGTTACAAACCATGTCCAAAAAAATTTTTATCAACAAATGCACATCTCGGTGAGGATTTCAATGTGTATATTATCCAAAATGAATATATAAATTTTTTTTGTCCTTTTTTTCAAGAAGGATATGGAAATAACGAACAGTATTCAATCTCAAAGTTCATTAAACAATATACAAAATAAGAGCAGAGCAAACACGAAAAATCAGAGGTGGGATCAGGTTCCATGGAGGGGGACCCCCCCCTTTCCCCCGGTCACCGCGCCGTGTTCGTTGTCATGATTAGGAAATAACGGAAAATCCGTGTCCATTCAGTGGATAAATAATGGACTAACAATTGGTATGAAAAAGTAGTCAGCTTTGACGCAATGATAAATTGTATTGGCTGACAAGGTCATTGTATCAAAAAAATTTACGAAATGATACTTTAAACGAATGTTGATATTTTTTTCATCAACTTGCTTGTCAATAATTTACCTCGTTTTAGAAATTGTTCACACGTAGAGCATGCCTTCCATAAAACAACTAAATATATACTCCTTGCCCACCTATCAATAAAACCATCTCCATGCTGAATATTAGAATAATATAATTATAAATGAGAACATACAAATATATATTTTGTTTATTTTTCTTTAAAATTGCCCAGTGTCATAAATGATAAAACCACTCCATACCTTATAAAAAAAAAGGAAAAAGGTTAAAAACCAGTCACAACAATATTGTAAATAAAACTTTTTATTTACAAAGTACATTTAAGTTCAGACGTTCCCTAAAAATCTGTTTTGTATATCTATA
This sequence comes from Saccostrea cuccullata, assembly GCF_032062105.1. Lineage (NCBI taxonomy): Eukaryota > Metazoa > Mollusca > Bivalvia > Ostreida > Ostreidae > Saccostrea > Saccostrea cuccullata. The sequence continues at coordinate 4,509 of NW_026934604.1, read as the reverse complement.
ATTTATTAAAAATATCCCCTTTTTTTTATTTTTCTGATTTCTGAGGCGGTTTCTAATTGATTTAAAAAAAAAGAAACAATAAAAATTTGATTTTGGCAAATTAAATTTTTTTCCTAAAGGTTTATAAGAAATGCCATTCTGTGGTATCTCGCACAAATGTATTGTAAGATGCCTCATATTTTTGTTTGTAAACATGTTAAAGCGTAACTCTTCAATGACAAAAACTTAAAAAATAATATATTTTTTAAAAAACCTGTCTGTCCTTAATATTCATTTTTTTATATATCAATAATAAAAGTCAAAATTAACTGCCATTATCTACCTTTCTAACTTAATTCACATATTAAGTGGTCCCCTATTAAAAATAGGAATGAATGTTAAACCGATAAAATAAGAATTTACAGATGTTTAATATCTGTGCATATGTTTTCAAAATAATAGTATTATTCACCAGGACAGCAAAAAATCCACTATATAAGCTGTAAGGATTTTTAAATCCCGACAAAACTCGGGATTGGATTTTCGACGTGCAGACTATGAAAAAGAATTCCTCCTTATCGTAATGTAATGCACATAGTTAAAGATTAGAGTAGGGTATGAACGACAGTCTGAAATGTATAATAATTTGCTTAGTTGGGGAAGCCCATTGTGCACACATTACCCTATATTCTAGATGCCTTTAATGCCAGTTGTCCAAACAAAGTAGTGAGAACAAAAGTGAATTCTTAAATTTGCATTAAATTTAAAAATAATTTAAAACAAAAAAAACGGGTTAAAATTTAAAATTTCCCTATTATTTTTTGCCTGGCTCTCTTAGTCAAAAAAAAAAAGAGAGCACTGGAAATTAAAAAACATCTAAGTCACTTAATATCCTACTTGTCAAAAGAGCTAGAACCACTTTGGGCCTCTTTGACACTGAGAATTTCTTTAAGACTTATCAGTGTAGGTTCAAATGCAGTATTTATCCCTTGGACGGGGGGGTGTTTTTAATACGCAAATTTTTAATTTAAGCTCCCATGATATAGGCGCAAAAAGTTCCTTTAGCAGAAAAAGGGGCAGGTTGTTAATTGATGTCTATAAACTGGGAAGTAAATGGACGATGATTATGTCTTTTTGAATTCATCTGCAATCACGCAGTCATAATAACCAGTTTATAAATTATGCATTGATCCAATATATGAATAACTGTCCCCCTCCACCAAACTACCCCCCTAACGAAAAGGAAAAGAAAATTCGAAATTTCATTAAACTGATATATGACTCGGTTTCCCTCTAGTCAATGCACTTTATAAAATTGTATTTCCCAATTCCTTGTAAATTTTTTGAAGATGAAAAAAAAATGTTGAGGCACATTTTTTTCAATTTTTTATATAACAGAACCTTTAAACAAATTATGAAACACCTTATGAAAGATCAAATTCCGAAGATCACATTTTTGTTTTAATTTTATTATACTGGGCTAAATAAATTTGGGAGCATATAACAAAAAAAATTTTTTTTCATCCCCATGAATTATGTGACAACAAATTTAATATTTTAAAAACTGTCATTAAATTTGATAAAGCACATTTTTTAATTATTTTTGGGACATATTGGTCAAAAAAGAAAAGGGCTTGACAGTATGTGGAACAATAAGATAGACGTATCAAAGAGGGTTTTATAGTGAACATAAAAAACTTTAGTTTTGGCTGAACTGGTGATAAGACGCTATGAGGAATATGAGTATGGGCAAGACTCATGGCAGCAGGGATGCTGGAAGCGGGCAAAACGCAACGTCACTTCAGAAAAACTTTATCTTCCGAAAGCGAAATGAACGGTTATGGAATCGATATTTGGGAGAAAATTTTGAAAAACTAAATGGGACTCCAAGGTGTACGGCAGTCCGTGAGGATCGTTTTTTTTCCAATTTGCTGAGACGCACCCTTCCAAAGTGCTTTTTAACTTCATACTGGGCATCAGAGAACAACGGTCAGACGGATTTCTACTTGAACGGTTTGAAACTACTTCCGGAAGCAAATTAAAGGGTTCCACTAGCATGTTTCGCATTAAAAATTGAGTTTTCGACGAGTCCCGATTTTGTTTTGACTTCCATGATCACAGAAGACTTGTTTGGATTGCAAAAGGGGAAATTTGTGATTGTGTCATTTCTGAGAATACAGAGTATATGGGGGGTTTGGTCTTATTTGGGCAGGCATAAGAATTGACTCAAAACGATCTGCACATTATTGAAGGACCAAAAATATTTTTTTTTTCCTATTGTTGACTTTGCATGAACTCCGGGGGAAGTTTCCATCTTAATGGAAGATAATGCTCGACTTCATAAGCCCGAATCGTAAACGGTCATGGACAGTGAAACAACTTAGTTTTTAACCCGCCAAGTTATTATTAACCTGAAGTTAATTGAAATCCTGGAAACATTCTTTACAATAATTTAGGCCCTTTCCTTTCCCTAAAATGAGGGGTTTCGACACAGAAGGAGGAATGGCAACGTCCCTCGGGGTAGTTTGGGGGGCGGGGAAAGCATGGGTCTGCCTGCAGGGCCCGCGGGGAGGTCATACAAAATACTAGCAATTATTTCATTGAAGTAATTTGACTCATTTTTTAAATCATCCCCCAAAATGCGAAATTTAAAGTGACCGTAGTGAAGAATTGTAGCGTTGTTTAAAATTTTATACATTCAAAAAAATTTTTCCTTTTTAAAAAATAAAAAATTTTTCAAATTTAAAAAGCATTCTGCTTTTTTTATACAGCTGGGTTCTATCGTTTTAAATTTTCTATGTTGCAGGTTAACGCGATGCAATAAAATTCGCGGGGTTTTCCCCATCAAAAAGCATCTGAATCATTATTCATTATAATTACAAAAGAAAAATGTACACAATTTAATTAAAAATCACTAATTCGTTTCATAAATGGTATGGTCGTAAAATAGATAAAAGCCTGTTCTAAAAAAGCGTAGGAAATTTTGGTAGATAGTGAACTCGAGGGTCTTTCAAAAATTAGGGACTTTTTGAAAGAAAAATTTTTACGACTAATCGGGCAAAATTTCACAAATAATATAAAAAGTTTTCTTATATGGTTTCAAAATTTCATAAAAAAATGGAAATTGGTAGTAATTTTGAGTGATTTTTAGGACATACCTTTAAAGTCACGGCCAGCAAAATTTTTGCTCAAAAGCATTATCAGAAATATGTGATTGAGCTTTTTTTCTCCATTTTCCCTTGAGTACATGTATAGTTTGAGTTACCTTATCTACTCAACATCAAAACACAATTTTTTTTTAATTTTAAAATCTATAAAACAAAAAAAAATATTTTTTTTTTTTTGTTTTAAAACCAAAACCTACTTATGAGATATAGTGTGTATTAAACCCCAATCATTTTTTACATCCGGATAAAGTTAACTTTTCGTCTATAATCTTTTTCCCCGCCCCCCCTTTATAAAGACCTCTTTAAAATTTTTTTAAAAGATTTTGTCTAAAATTTCAATTTGCTATTTGGGGGCCAACGTGGGGCTTTGTTTACTTATTTTTATTAGTATTATGGACTATGTTCCCATATATCGAGCATTACACATATTTTAACATAAGTGTGGGGCGCCCTCAAATTTGGAGACGTATTTTCACAGTCGTTTTCACGGGAATTGCATTGAGAAAAATCATTATATTTCAGTTGTTTCAAATTTACGTCCAAAATCTAAAAACAAAAAATAAACAATTTAAAAATTTAAAAAATTTTAAAAAAATCGCGAATTTTAGAAAATCAATAGTTAAATTTTGGATTTCCCCATGCTTTTCTTCAATTTTTTTGTCGTGCGCCGTACCTCTCCATCGCATTAACATGAAAATTTTATGAATTTTTTTAAAACAGAAATTTTGAAAATTTATTGGAATTTTAAGATACATATTTCTGTGAATTTTTTTAAATATATGACGTCGTAAGCGTAAATAATAGTACATCCGCGAAATTTTTGAATGGCCCCCCCTACTTACCATTTTGAACGTAATTTTTTTGTCAGTTGTCATCATCGAATAACTGACATGTGAAAAAGAAAACATCAGAAAAGTAAAATACTTTTAATTGTTTTATTATCTAAATTATTTAGTAACATGCAATTAACTTTAAATTTTTTTTGGTCGATGGTATATTTTTGCATAACAGTGCAAACATAATACTAAAAACCCTGGGTTAAGAAATTAAACTTAAGTCATTTAAAAATTTTTTTTTTTAATAATGTTTTAAATTTTTAAAGAAAAAAATAATTAATCGTTTATTAACTGTGAAAAAAATATTTGTTTTTGCTCCTTCATGAGTAAAGTCCAAAGGGTTAGGAGATAAATTATATCAAAACGAAACCCTTATTAATCGCTATTCCTTTGAAATTGAAAGATGTAAATTTTTGAATAAAAATTTTAGTTAAAAAACTTATAAGTTTGTATTTTCTGATCATCACAGATCTTTTTTGTCACACAATAAAATTTGAATTGTTACTATGTCAAAAATTAAATGTTTT